>NC_012871.2:42326433-42556611 GCF_000003195.3 Sorghum bicolor
AAGACAATAAAACAGAACTTACTAGAATTAGAAGTCGAAATACTGAAGAATCCTAGGAGCAAGCCTTGTGTTAGGAGACTTGATCCCGCAGTCAGCCTCGGAGTAGACACCGACAGGCCGGGCTTCCACCGATCTACACCTCCACTCTATCTCTCCCAATCTAGTAGATCTAGTCTACTCTCACATTGGATGCTACGCCCGATGAGGTGGGAACCCTAAGGACCCTCTCTCTCTGAATCCTCTCTGGAAAATATGCTAATGAATAATTGGATTCCTCTCTCCCAGGGGCCAGGGGGCCTTGCTTATATAGTTTTTTCAAATGAATCTAGGCTGTCAGATCAAACTTGTAATAGAACCGACCAAATTATAAGAGATTAAGCCTAACAGTGACCATTTGCATAGTCAAACCATCGAGCTTAAACCCATATAATCCCGGTAGTCCGTGAAATCTCGAAGGATTTCAAACCACATAGCATACAAACAGCCAAGATCGTAATAAGTTTAGCGGTCACCATCCACAATTACATCCCAGTTCGAAAACATTCATACGATACATCGGAGTTCTTAAAAATTATTACAAACCAAGTTCTTCAAGTAGCGGAAGCTTCATAGTTCGAAAATACAACACACACACTTAGTCTGATATAGTGCCATAATTCGGTCATTCCCACAAAAGCAGAAGAGAAGACGGAGTGACCATCGCCCTTGGTCTAGTCATCACCCATGGCTGGGTACAGACAGAGGATGCAATAACCATAGTACATTTGACCATCTGCAAAACAACATGGGAATAGAACCCTGAGTACGAGAATGTACTCAGCTAGACTTACCCGTCATAAACTCAAAATAAAGACTCAGCAAGGATCATGAAGGCTATATAGTGGGGTAGCTGACAACCTTTTTGCATAACTGCAAGATGCTATTAACATGCCTTACATAAACCTTTCTTCTTTTAATTTGCTCAAGTTGACAGTATCATTACCTATTATCTAGGTTTGCACCTGCACTATTACAATCAATTGTAGCAATATGATGGTACCTCATCATGGCATTCATGAAACCATTTATCTTTATAACCCAAGTGTTCCATAGTGCTTACTACGAGGATAGGGCTCACGTCAAGTGCTCACAATCCAGGAGCGATGGCGATTCGAATCGATTTCTAACCAGCTGGCGAGTTTATTCCCCACACAAACCACACTCACTGATCAAGTGAGCTACAGGTCACCGTATTGCACTATCCAGAACCAATTCGCGGGTTCGACAGGCACCGCCCGTACCCGAGGACCGTTTCGGCGACCGAGGTATCCAAGGTATACCAAGGTTGCGCGCCGCGCCCTCGTCGTTCTCCTCAACCATCACCAATACATCGCGTACATCGGGCCGATTCTCGGCCCGGATAGTGCTCAGGCTTCGCGGTCGGAACGACTTATCCTTCCAGCTAAATGTGGGGCATGCGTTCAACATGACAAGAGGGCCGTCAACGATCGGTCCTTAATCGACACAGGAAGGGGCACTATGGTCAACCCACCATAAGACCCTGCCCGGTCTCCAATTCAATCTCAGACTTGGTTATCCTCTTTCCCAAAGCAACCACTGCTTAAACAAGTAGGTATCCACCTATATCTCGCAGGTGACAAGGAATCACCCGACTTCTACCAGACTAAGCAAGCTAAGCATAGACTCCGTGCCTATCTACATAGGACAAGGTAGATAAACGAGGGGTGATATCAAGGAGTACCAATGCATCAACAGTATCAACCAACTCCTATCACTTAAATGCAATATAGTAGAATAGGCATAGTATATCATGTAAGTTAACGAGAATAGGGAGACATAGAATGCTCCGGGGCTTGCCTTTCTCAAACGTGCTGGGCCGGTGATCCGGACACTCCTGTAGCTCCACTCCGGGTTCCGGTGCTTCCGGAGGTTCCTGCTCCTGAATCTCCTCTGGCTCCTCGGGTCCCACCTCGTTCCCCTGCGAGCCTGTATGATGCATGTGTGCTCATGAGTGGAGTGCGAGATGCCCGAGTGGATGCTTGTATGAGAAGGTACCAAATGATCATGACATGATGCATAGGTGATTCACTTGGTCATGCTCATTACAAGGTAGTCAACATCATCCAAGAACAGACAATTGAATTAAACATCTATTGCATTCTCTTCTACAAATTGTTTTCAAGTGTAACCAGCAACCCACATGATGCTTCAAAGATACACCAAACCCCTTCTTATTCTATTTAACCTATATATAACAATTCATAATTTTTCTTTATTCATTTCTAGGCCCATTAAAATTTGCATGCAGTTCTGTTCATCAATAAATTCCACAAAAATTACAGGAGACTTCCAGTGAAGCATAAAGTCTACTATAAATTTTTCATAATTTTTGGATACTTATTTTGAGCTACAAAAATCACAAGATTATTACATAAAGGCAAGTACAATTACTCTACTGTGGTATATGTGTCAAACAGCAGATTTCATATTTTTACAATTTGTCTAATATCATAAGAAACATCCACAAAAATTTCCAGATTAATTGCATGATCCAAATTTTTATTAAAAATCATAAACAACTGCCATGCAAGCATTTAAACCACTATAAATTCATTTATACACCAATAATTGTGTAGCAATATTTTCCCAGTGAGATAACATACATGCAGAGTCAACAAATCAAGTTTCACATTTTTCTGAGCCATATTTTAATTACTATGCATTTTCTAAGTTTAGCAAAAGCATGGATTAATTATTTCGGTCCAAAAAAGTGTTCAAACATGACATGCAATTACATCAAACTGTAGATCTGAAAATATAGAGTACACCAAAATTTATTTCATTAAATTTGGAGCTGTAGAACTCAAGATATCGATTTTACAATGTTTAAATCGATTTCTGGAAATCATTTTCTGAAAATCAAATCGAAATCGGTATCAAAAACGCTAAAGACACCTAGATCTACACCCAACACGGTCCCCCTGCGACTGACAGTGGGCCTCTGACCCCACTGGTCAGTGAGACCGAGAGGGAGGACACCTCCGACGAGCAGATCTCGCCGGCGGTGAGGTCCCCGGCCACGGGGTGAGCTCCATCGTGCTCCCCGCAGCGAGGCGCACCCGGCGGTACCCTCGGATTGGGCGGAGGATGGCCGGAGCACCTCCGACGAGCGTGCATGGCGGCACGGCGGCGCTGCTCGCCGTGGCCAGGCTGCTCCGGTGCGGTAGAGCGCACACAAACCACCCTATGAGCTTCCTCATCTCTCGACTGACCTAGCGCACCAAAGAACGAGCGAAAAGAGGCAGGGAAAAGCAAGATCCGTCGCGGCGGAGCACTCCAGCGAGCTCGGAGCAACTCCGGCGAGCGATTCACGGCGCACGGTTGCTTCTCACCTCGGTAGAGCGCACGCAGGGGCTTACCGCGGCGACGGCGAGTGCGTTGGTGCTCCCGGCGGTGAGCTTGAAGCTCTGGTGCGGTCGGCGGCGAGCGGCGGGGCTTTCTCCGACAATGGCGCGTGGCGGAACCGCTGCTGCTGCGCTGCGCGAGTGGAGGGAGGAGGGAGAGACGCGGGCGACAGAATGGATGGAGGGCTTCTGGGGGCGCGGGTCGGCGTCCCGACCAGGGGGTGGAGGTGGCCGGCCGCGGCGCGCTCCTCGCCGGCGTACGGCCGCCACGTGGCCGATGCTGGCTGTGACGATGCGAGCGTCCGCGCGCGGGAGAGAGGGGGAGGGGGGAGGCTGGCCGGGCCGCGGTCTGGGCCAAAAGGGAGGCGGGGTTGGCCCGGCAGCGCCTGCCCCTTTTCCATTTTTTTTTGAATTTGTTTTCTCAAATTCTTTTCTAAATTCATTTGCACCATTATAAAATCATTTCCAGCTTTTGCCCCCAAAAGCAAAGTTGTTCCAAAACAAAAACTCTACAACTTTGTTTTAATAAGCAAGACCAAATTCCTAGTAGAATTTGAATTACAGATTAAAACTAGTTCTAGGTTTTCAAATAAATTCATTTTGGGGATTTTTGTATAAATTTCATTTCTCAAATTCTATTGCTCCAAAATTTGCACAAAAATATTCTTAAATCTTCTTACACATAAATCAACCTAATAAGCAAGCATCATATTTTTAGAATATTTAAAGCACATGAAATAAAGCACATAAAATCATATTTTGGGATGAATGACATGCTCATGATGCTATGCTTGATGAGAATGCTTATGCATTGCTTTGATAAGGCTAAGTGCATGCTTAACACCTAGGGTGTTACAGCCCTTCCCCCCTTAGGGAAATCTCGTCCCGTGATTTTGGGTTACTAACCATTTCTTATGAAATTTTGGATAAACTGTGTTTAGGTAATCCTCTGTTTCCCAGGTGGCATCCCTATCGTCATGATGACTCCACACCACCTTGTATGTTCTGACAACTCTGTTTTAGGTTACTCGTTCCTTGGTATCCACAATTCCCACTGGCTGCTCTTTATACTCTAAGTCTGCTTTTATTTTGATCCCTCTAGGTTCAATCCTTTGCTCAGGTACTTTCAAACATTTCCGTAGTTGCGACACATGGAAGACCGGAAAGATCGAACTCAACTCTTCAGGCAACCGAATCTTGTAGGCCACGGGGCCTTTCCTCTCTAGTACTTGATACGGTCCCACATATCTGGGCGCAAGCTTGCTTCGAACTCGGAAACGTTGAACTTTCTTCATTGGCGTAACCTTGAGGTACACGTAGTCACCTACATTGAATTCAAGTGGCCTTCTTTTCTTATCAGCATAACTCTTTTGTCGTGATTGTGCTGCTTGCATATGTTGCTGTATGATTTGCACCTTCTTCTCCGCTTCATTCACAAAGTCGATACCATAGTATCTCCTTTCACCAGGTTCAACCCAATTTAACGGAGTTCTACACCTTCGACCACACAAAGCCTGGAACGGAGCCATCTTGATACTCTCTTGGTAACTATTATTGTATGAGAATTCAGCCAGAGGTAACCATGAATCCCATGATCCCTTGGATGATAGCACACAGGCCCTCAGCATATCTTCTAATACTTGATTTAGCCTCTCAGTTTGACCTGAGGTTTGGGGATGATACGCGGTGCTTCTTATTAGACTGGTCCCCAAACTCTTATGCATTCGCTCCCAAAAGTGAGCGGTGAACTGTGGTCCTCTATCTGATATGATGGTCTTGGGAATACCATGCAACTTGACAATCTCAGCCATATATATATCGGCATACTCAGGAGGTCGATAACGAGTCTTCACAGGAACGACATGGGCCGATTTGGTCAATCGATCTATGATTACCCAAATCGAGTCATTCCCTTTCCTTGTCGTTGGTAAACCTATGATAAAGTCCATACTCACCTCTTCCCATTTCCACTCGTGGACTGATAACGGTTGCAACAGACCTGCAGGTTTCATATGGATAGCCTTGACTCGACAACACGTGTCACAACGGGCTACATATGCGGCTATTTCTTTCTTCATTTTGGTCCACCAAAAGTGGGGTCTTAGGTCTTGATACATTTTACTACTGCCAGGATGAATAGAAAGCTTAGAGAGATGGGCTTCATCCATGATGCGATTCTTCAATTCTCGATCTTTTGGGACTACTAACCGATGTTGAAACCACAGTAACCCTTTCTCATCAACTCGAAATTGAGTTTTTGGGTCGTCCTTGATCTTCTCTTTGATATGGAAAATACCCTTGTCTGTCTTCTGACCTTCAATGACTTGACTCTCGAGTGAACAACTGAGTTGTATGTGACATAAGACCTCAGGATGCATGAGATTGAAACCATCTTCAAACAACGGTAGAACCACTTGATAGTGCGGCTTGCGACTCAATGCATCTGCTACCACATTAGCTTTGCCTGGATGATAGTGAACTAGTAGATCATAGTCATTAGTTAACTCTAACCACTATCGTTGCCTCATATTCAGCTCGGACTGAGTGAAGATGTACTTCAAACTCTTATGATCGGTATAAATATGACACTTATTTCCCAGCAGATAGTGTCTCCAAATCTTCAAAGCGTGCACTACTGCTGCTAACTCGAGGTCGTGAGTTGGGTAGTTGACTTCGTGCTTTCTCAACTGTCGTGAAGCATAAGCTATCACTCTGCCATCTTGCATCAACACACACCCCAAGCCACTTTTCGACGCGTCGCAAAACATATCAAAAGGCTTTTCGATATTAGGTTGCGCCAGAACGGGAGCAGTGGTTAGCAACTTTCGCAAGGTGCGGAAGGCTAGCTCACACCCCTCCGTCTAGACAAACTTATGATCCTTTGGTAGCAAACTTGTCATTGGCTTAGCAATCTTGGAGAAGTCAGGTATGAAACGACGATAATACCCGGCCAGACCAAGAAAACTTCTAACTTCCGTAACAGAAGTTGGTGCCTTCCAGTCCATGACTTCCTGCGCTTTCAATGGATCCACAGCAATCCCTTCTTCAGACAGAATGTGCCCTAAGAAAGGAACTTTCTTCAACTAGAACTCACACTTGCTGAACTTGGCATATAACTGATGCTCTCGTAATCGTGTTAACACGATTCTCAGATGCTCGGCGTGATCTTGCTCATTTTCTGAATAAACCAGGATATCATCGATAAACACCACAACAAACTTATCCAATTCTGGAATAAAGACTGAATTCATCAAATACATAAAGTATGCAGGAGCATTTGTCAACCCAAAGGACATGACCAGATACTCATACAACCCATATCTGGTGGAAAAAGCAGTCTTCGGGATATCTTGCGGACGAATCTTGATTTGGTGATACCCAGATCTCAAATCTATCTTGGAAAACACTTTTGCCTTGGACAACTGATCAAATAAGATATCGATCCTTGGCAAGGGATACTTATTCTTGATTGTCACTGCATTGAGTGGACGATAGTCCACGCACATGCGCAACGATTGATCCTTCTTTTTCACAAACAACGCTGGACAACCCCATTCCGACGAACTTGGCCGGATGAACCCTTTATCTAATAACTCCTTTAGTTGATTTTTCAACTCAGCGAGTTCGTTTGGTGGCATCCGGTATGGCCTTCTAGATATTGGTGCTGTACCTGGTATCAACTCGATTGCAAACTCTACTTCCCTATCTAGAGGAAGTCCCGATAATTCTTCAGGAAAAACATTAGGGAACTCACATACCACGGGTATGTGTTCTAGTGAAACCACCTGTACTGCACATGAAAGACTAGCAAAGTCTAACCATCGAGGTGGCCTGACCTGAAGCACACCTTCCCCTTGCGGGTCTTTGAGGGAGAGGGTTCTATTCCCAGCATCTATAACTGCACCCCAGTCAGTCATCTTATTCATTCCAATGATGACATCCAAAACTAGCCCTGGCATGACCACAAGGTTCACACGAAACCTTCAGCCACTGATATCCAAGGTAACTCCTGTTACTGTTTTATTAGTCAACACATCAGCCCCGGCTGAGCTGATGCGATAGCCATAACCCAACTCAGTAACTGGCTGGTCATGCTTTTGTGCAAATGCTTGGCTCATGAATGAATGCGATGATCCAGAATCAAACAAAACAACTGCAAGATGTTGGTTGACAGGAAACATACCAGCTGTTACCGGTTCTCCTTCCGGAATTTCCTCGATCGAGGTATGGTGCACACGAGCTGGATACGTTGGCTGTTGCCTCTTGGGGTAGGGACATTCCTTAGCAAAGTGCCCCATCTTGTGGCAGTTGTAGCACGGACCCTTGGTTGAATTGTTGGCGGCAGGTGCTACAGCTTGAATTGCCTTTGGCTTGGCAGGAGCTATCGCCACCTTGTACGGCTTCTGCTGCGTTGGATGTCCGGTGTTCCTTCTCTGTGGCGGCCTGAACCTAGCACCTGGGGCAGGAGGACGATACTGCTGTCGCCCTGCCACTGGTGCCCTGGACTGGGATGACCCGGCCTCAAAAGCCCTCTTACGTGACTTGGATGCACTGTAGTTGTTGTTATTGTTTTCCTGGGTTAGACAGTCACTGTTGTAAGCATTGAAGGTAGCTTGGGTCCCAGTACCCATGGTTTTCAGCATCTTTGGACTCAAGCCTCTCTGGAAACTAGCAATCTTCTTGGCCTCCGTGTTCACGAACTCGGGGGCGTAACGAGCGAGATTGTTGAAAGCGTGTAGATACTCCTCACAGATTTCGTTCCCTGGGACAGCCTCATGAACTCCCCAACCTTCATTTCAACCACACACGGAGGAATGTAATTCCCTCGGAAAGCGGTGGTGAAGTGGTTCCAGGTGATTCGGGTACCCTTAGGGTAGGTGGTACGGT
Organism: Sorghum bicolor; assembly: GCF_000003195.3. Lineage (NCBI taxonomy): Eukaryota > Viridiplantae > Streptophyta > Magnoliopsida > Poales > Poaceae > Sorghum > Sorghum bicolor. The sequence goes on from NC_012871.2 coordinate 42,334,725, forward strand.
GATGGGACCACCAAATTCCAGCGGGTCCTTGCAACTGATGCGCTGCATACTCAGCCTTGAGTTCTTCTGTCATCCGAAGAAGACGAAACTTCTGCTCCATAGTGTTAATCCACTCATCAGCTTCAAGCGGTTCCAAAGCCTCCTTGAAGACTGGTGGCTTGGTATCCATGAAGTCCTTGAACGATCTGTACTGGTTCACTTCACGGCCGCCCTGGTTATCCCCACGACGGGTGTTGTCAGCTATGTTGCGCAGAGCTTCTTCCATGTTGCGCTGCATTTGTTCCATGTTGCGTTGGCTCCCCAGAAACTGCGTGAAAAACACGTCCGCAGTGTACGGAGCAGGCGGTGGTGGTGTTGGTGCTCTGTCCTCATCCCGTTGAGCCCCACCTCCGGACGTACCTGCTCCATGACCCGGGTTGCTGTTACCCCCGCCACGTGTTTGCACCATCTGCATATGCCAACGATAAGCAATTGTTAGGAGTTGCCATCAATGGTAGACATGTGTAGAATTATGCCCTACTGAATTTACTGAGAAAATAATTTCGCACAATAAACAGAGGCACAACAATTCATCATCCACGCACAGCATCACTAACATACTATTTATCGTTCAAGCAACAAGGTTCGCATACATCCAAACTTGCCAGCATACATACACTGGACTTTCAGCGTTAACTCATCAAGTTTTACATAGCCCAGATCCAAAAGTACAAGACATGCCATGCAACATACAACAACAAAAGAAGAAGGACTAACTCTAGAGCCCTAGCATCTACTTGCTATGGTCACTGTCCATGCCGGAGCCCTCCTCGTCCTCATCTCCACTAGCAGCTGCTCCTATCTCGGGATCCTCATCCATCCCGTCCTCAGAGTCTAGCTCAACTGCTCTAGGCAGGTGGTGAGGGTGGAGCTGGTTATTCAGCTGGTGGATCTCCTCATGCAAGTTCTCATTGTACTCCTCAGCATTAGCTAGCTGCTGCTCTAGCTCTAGCTGTCGGGCCCTCAAAGTGTCCTCCTCATGCCAGGCTTCATTCCTCTGACCAAGCACATGGACTAGCAGGCGCTCGCAGTTCCTGTGAGCAGTAGTCACCCTGCCTCTCTGCTCCCGCACTGCAAGGAGGTCCTAGCTCAGCTCACTATTCTTCTGGACTGCCTGGTCCCTCTCTCTGGTCACACGGGCCAACTCTGGCTGTAGCCTCTCAACCTCAGAGTCGAACTCACGCTGCAACTGACGCTTCTCATCCTGGACGGTGAGAAGAGACCCGGACAAGCGACCCAAACAACGCTCCAGGCCCCCATAGGTCTTCATCAAGGCGTACATAGCACTCATAGCTGCGCTGTCACTATGCTGGTCCTCATCCGCACTCCTCTCTAGAGTGTTCACCTCGGACTGATCCCACACCGAAGTGTAGGGGTCACCCCGGGGAAACACCCCAGCAAAGGCGTGGGCCAGCTCCTGTGGAAACCTCTCCATGAGGTCCCTCAAAACTGCAAAAGCTGCCCTGCTGGCACCGTGGAAAGGCGTGATTCCTCGGGACTCGTACACCCAGCCGCCCCAAGCGGGGTCTCCTCCACCGGTAGGGACAACTGCCTCGATCCCCACCAGTGTCCCGTCACCAAGCGGCTCCTTATCCCAATAGTAGCGAGGCTCCCTTCCTTTAGGATACCCCATCGAGCTGAGCACCCTCCAAAGCAAAGTGGGCATCCCAAAATCCTCTAGGAACTTGCTGTTATGTCGCGAGCTCCTAGCTACCAACGGATGGCGAGGGGCCCACCCACCAGTGGACTTGCGAGCGGTGAGCCTAGTGCGTGCCATCTGCTGCAAACGGAATACCTTGAGTAAGAGCGAGGATTACCTTTAATTATTTTATTTAGAATTGGGATAGATTACATTAAGGGGGAAAGTAAGCAATGATATGAAATGAACATGATGCATGCACGAACTTACAATCTCACAAACTTAGAAACAAAGGTTAACACTAAGCGGTATATGCGGTGGCACACAGCGTTCTCTCATACGTAACTAGCGTTCTAAACGAGAACGTGGTTAGTGTACCTGCAGAAAACTCATTTCAGCCCACCCACAATATGCTCATGCAGAACAAGAATTTAAAACTATACACTCCACATAAACAGACACCCATCCATGCATATGACGTGTTACTACCCACATCATCGCCCTAATGACGGCATCGCCTCTCCGGACAGAATTCCCAACATGCGGTACTGTTCCCAAAACACACCAAAACATGTGTGCATGACACAGCACCTAACAACACTCCCCTAGACCGGCAGTGCATCCGATCATGCTCTCACAGCTCCCACTTACCGTGGCGTAGAGGAAAAATGGATCCATACATTACCACTCAAATGAATGGCACTCATACTATTGCACGCTGTACGAGCGACGAAATAGAAATATGATGCATTAAACCCCAAGTCAGTACTTAACTAGCCACCTTAGAGTCCTTAACTGGGCATAAAGGATATGACCATGGCACACTAGATAGTTTTCCAAAACTTAGTTTAACACCTTGATCATCATTAATTAGTAAAATCTTTTATTAAACCGGTTTAGATTTGGTTTAGAACGTACTTATGAACAGTAACTCGCTAAACCTTGCTCCGATGCCAGCTGTAATAGAACCGACCAAATTATAAGAGATTAAGCCTAACAGTGACCATTTGCATAGTCAAACCATCGAGCTTAAACCCATATAATCCCGGTAGTCCGTGAAATCTCGAAGGATTTCAGACCACATAGCATACAAATAGCCAAGATCGTAATAAGTTTAGCGGTCACCATCCACAATTACATCCTAGTTCGAAAACATTCATACGATACATCGGAGTTTTTAAAAATTATTACAAACCAAGTTCTTCAAGTAGCGGAAGCTTCATAGTTCAAAAATACAACACACACACTTAGTCTGATACAGTGCCATAATTCGGTCATTCCCACAAAAGCAGAAGAGAAGACGGAGTGACCATCGCCCTTGGTCTAGTCATCACCCATGGCTGGGTACAGACAGAGGATGCAATAACCATAGTACATTTGACCATCTGGAAAACAACATGGGAATAGAACCCTGAGTACGAGAGTGTAATCAGCTAGACTTACCCGTCATAAAACTCAAAATAAAGACTCAGCAAGGATCATGAAGGCTATATAGTGGGGTAGCTGACAACCTTTTTGCATAACTACAGGATGCTATTAACATGCCTTACATAAACCTTTCTTCTTTTAATTTGCTCAAGTTGACAGTATCATTACCTATTATCTAGGTTTGCACCTGCACTATTACAATCAAGTGTAGCAATATGATGGTACCTCATCATGGCATTCATGAAACCATTTATCTTTATAACCCAAGTGATCCATAGTCCTTACTACGAGGATAGGGCTCATGTCAAGTGCTCACTATCCAGGAGCGATGGCGATTTGAATCGATTTCTAACCAGCTGGCGAGTTTATTCCCCACACAAACCACACTCACTGATCAAGTGAGCTACAGGTCACCGTATTGCACTATCCAGGACCAATTCGCGGGTTCGACAGGCACCGCCCGTAACCGAGGACCGTTCCGGCGACCGAGGTATCCAAGGTATACCAAGGTTGCGCGCCGCGCCCTCGTCGTTCTCCTCAACCATCACCAATACAGCGTGTACATCGGGCCGATTCCCGGCCCGGATAGTGCTCAGGCTTCGCGGTCAGAACGACTTATCCTTCCAGCTAAATGTGGGGCATGCGTTCAACATGACAAGAGGGCCGTCAACGATCGGTCCTTAATCAACACAGGCAGGGGCACTATGGTCAACCCACCATAAGACCCTGCCCGGTCTCCAATTCAATCTCACACTTGGTTATCCTCTTTCCCAAAGCAACCACTGCTTAAACAAGTAGGTATCCACCTATATCACGTAGGTGACAGGGAATCACCCGACTTCTACCGGACTAAGCAAGCTAAGCATAGACTCCGTGCCTATCTACATAGGACAAGGTAGATAAACGAGGGGTGATATCAAGGAGTACCAATGCATCAACAGTATCAACCAACTCCTATCACTTAAATGCAATATAGTAGAACAGGCATAGTATATCATGTAAGTTAACGAGAATAGGGAGACTTAGAATGCTCCGGGGCTTGCCTTTCTCAAACGTGCTGGGCCGGTGATCCGGACACTCCTGTAGCTCCACTCCGGGTTCCGGTGCTTCCGGAGGTTCCTGCTCCTGAATCTCCTCTGGCTCCTCGGGTCCCACCTCGTTCCCCTGCGAGCCTGTATGATGCATGTGTGCTCATGAGTGGAGTGCGAGATGCCCGAGTGGATGCTTGTATGAGAAGGTACCAAATGATCATGACATGATGCATAGGTGATTCACTTGGTCATGCTCATTACAAGGTAGTCAACATCATCCAAGAACAGACAATTGAATTAAACATCTATTGCATTTTCTTCTACAAATTGTTTTCAAGTGTAACCAGCAACCCACATGATGCTTCAAAGATACACCAAACCCCTTCTTATTCTATTTAACCTATATCAATTCATAATTTTTTCTTTATTCATTTCTAGGCCCATCAAAATTTGCATGCAGTTCTGTTCATCAATAAATTCCACAAAAATTATAGGAGACTTTGAGTCAAGCATAAAGTCTACTATAAATTTTTCATAATTTTTGGATACTTATTTTGAGCTACAAAAATCACAAGATTATTACATAAAGGCAAGTACAATTACTCTACTGTGGTATAAGTGTCAAGCAGCAGATTTCATATTTTTACAATTTGTCTAATATCATAAGAAACATCCACAAAAATTTCCAGATTAATTGCATGATCCAAATTTTTATTAAAAATCATAAACCACTGCCATACAAGCATTTAAATCACAATAAATTCATTCATACACCAATAATTGTGTAGCAATATTTTCCCAGTGAGCTAACATACATGCAGAGTCAACAAATCAAGTTTCACATTTTTCTGAGCCATATTTTAATTACTATGCATTTTCTAAGTTTAGCAAAAGCATGGATTAATTATTTTGGTCCAGAAAAAGTGTTCAAACATGACATGCAATTACATCAAACTGTAGATCTGAAAATATAGAGTACACCGAAATTTATTTCATCAAATTTGGAGCTGTAGAACTCAAGATATGGATTTTACAATGTTTAAATCGATTTTTGGAAATCATTTTCTGAAAATCAAATCGAAATCGGGATCAAAACCGCTAAAGACACCCAGATCTACACCCAACACGGTCCCCCTGCGACTGACAGTGGGCCTCTGACCCCACCGGTCAGCGAGACCGAGAGGGAGGACACCTCCGACGAGCAGATCTCGCCGGCGGTGAGGTCCCCGGCCACGGGGTGAGCACCATCGTGCTCCCCGCAGCGAGGCGCACCCGGTGGTACCCTCGGATTGGCCGGAGGATGGCCGGAGCACCTCCGACGAGTGTGCATGGCGGCACGGCGGCGCTGCTCCCCGTGGCCAGGCCGCTCCGGTGCGGTAGAGCGCACACAAACCACCCTAGGAGCTTCCTCATCTCTCGACTGACCTAGCGCACCAAAGAACGAGCGAAAAGAGGCAGGGAAAAGCAAGATCCGTCGCGGTGGAGCACTCCGGCGAGCTCGGAGCAACTCCGGCGAGCGATTCACGGCGTACGGTTGCTTCTCACCTCGGTAGAGCGCACGCAGGGGCTTACTGCAGCGACGGCGAGTGCGTTGGTGCTCTCGGCGGTGAGCTTGAAGCTCTGGTGCGGTCGGCGGCGAGCGGCGGGGCTTTCTCCGGCAATGGCGTGCGGCGGAACCGCTGCAGCGCTGCGCGAGCAGAGGGAGGAGGGAGAGACGCGGGCGACAGAATGGATGGAGGGCTTCTGGGGGCGCGGGTCGGCGTCCCGACCAGGGGGTGGAGGTGGCCGGCCGGCCGCGGCGCGCTCCTCGCCGGCGTACGGCCGCCACGTGGCCGACGCTGGCTGGGACGAGGCGGGCGTCTGCGCGCGAGAGAGAGGGGGAGGGGGGAGGCAGGCCGGGCCGCGGTCTAGGCCGAAAGGGAGGCGGGGTTGGCCCGGCAGCGCCTGCCCCTTTTCCATTTTTTGAATTTCTTTTCTCAAATTCTTTTCTAAATTCATTTGAACCATTATAAAATCATTTCCAGCTTTTGCCCCCAAAAGCAAAGTTGTTCCAAAACAAAAACTCTACAACTTTGTTTTAATAAGCAAGACCAAATTCCCAATAGAATTTGAATTACAGATTAAAACTAGTTCTAGGTTTTCAAATAAATTCATTTTGGGGATTTTTGTATAAATTCCATTTCTCAAATTCTATTGCTCCAAAATTTGCACAAAAATATTCTTAAATCTTCTTACACATAAATCAACCTAATTTGAATATTTCACAATTTTAGAAGCAAGCATCATATTTTTAGCATATTTAAAGCACATGAAATAAAGCACATAAAATCATATTTTGGGATGAATGACATGCTCATGATGCTATGCTTGATGAGAATGCTTATGCATTGCTTTGATAAGGCTAAGTGCATGCTTAACACCTAGGGTGTTACAAAACCGATATTGATTGAACGGTTATCCTTGATCCTTTAGGTCGGTGGAGCATAATCCGCGTGATTCACCGTGATTGGCTTCAGGAGGTGGGCGGGCTCCTAGGAGGGTAGGGCGGGCGCCCTGCAACCGGGTCCGATCACCTTCCCGTTCGTTCCCGTGGCTTCTGGAGTCTTCTAGATGGTAGAAAATTGAGCGGCACGTTAATATCTCTATGTAAACCCGACATGTGGGCCTTTCTTCCATTTTTCCTGATAACCCCCTATAGAAACAGATAAACAACAAAACTCGTGGAATTATGTCAAATCAAACCCTAATTCTAGGTGTTGTTTGTATATTGGTCATTTCCCTTGTTTATTTAATAATTAAAATTGATACTTAAAAACCGTCAACAGACACCCCCATACTTAGGCTTTTACTCGTCCTCGAGAAAAGGATGGTTAAGAAAAATATCTGGGGTTAAAACATTGTAAAGCATTCTCTTCATACCTGCAGGGTGTTGTAAAAATTCACCGTGTACCGTAGTCTGGGAAATATATGGTCAAGAGTAGAGATCCTTTCTTCTTAATCCTGTCACTTGGAGTTTTTGTATATTTTCAAAAAGAAATTTAGCATACTTTTATCCTCATAGGTTCTCAGGTCACTCATTATCTTTTATATATCTCACTGAGGCTGTTTTAATTTGCAAACATTCTCAAGCATACTTACCTTGCATTTAATGCCTGATCAAAACGGGATCCGAGGAGAGGAATGTCATACTCTTAGATCAAAGACTTTGGAAACTAAAACCTTGTCAACTCTTACTGGCATATTGCTTATTAGAGGGACCGTGGGCTATCATTTTCTTCTTTCTCTTTCTCTTTTTTTAGGTGGATACTGAGGTACCCCTAATTCTACTGCAGGACACTTGTCTATTTTTTTCTGCGAGGTTGTCGAGCACTTGATCCCTTTTATTTCCTCGAAATATTCATATTTTTGCATAGCCCATGCTTCTAACGCAATAATACTTCGGAAGAGTGAATCTTTCTGAATAAATGTCTTCATATTAGGAGCATGATAAATCTCTCAACAAGGGTCTAACTCATTTTGAACAAACTCAATACAGAGCAGATAGCTTTTATAATTATTTTAATAATATTTTCAGGTTTATCAGGCATATAAAACACTGTGGATGGTAGCTAGAATTTTTGAAGATTTTAAAATAAATTCTCCAAGCAACAACGATATCAAGAATAAGGTACTCATACTCTACCATCTCACATTCCACAATGACTTAAGTAACACAGGGTTTTTAAAATGATTTTTCAATAATTGCAGGTTTTCAGGAAATATCACAGAGTGAGATTAATCATGATTAGAAACATTTTAATCTTGTTAATTTATCATGTCGGAGACAATATTCTGCATGAACCAAGATATATGTGTATGTGTAAAGTGTGCAGAGTATGTACCTCAATCGTGGAGTGGTGTAGTCGAAGTACGTTTGGCGTGTCGAGGGATCTCCCCCATACTTGTTTTCTGCTTTCTTGTAAAAATAAAATAGAAACACACAAGACATAATAATAATAATCTTTATTAATCTTGAGGCATTTATTACAAATGACTAATAGTGGACTGAAACTAATAATAGATCTAAACTGAATTTAAAGATAAATAACTAAGATGCATTGCCTCAAGATCTAATTTAAATAACTTAGCGGCGCTCTAACTCCCTGATCTTCTTATTGGCACTAATAAGATCATGCCTAAGACCTAGTATAACAGTGTTCTGGTTAGAGAGCTGCCTAGTGATAGAGTTAACCGAGGACTGGAGCTCTATGATGACCCTGTCTAGCCTACGAACGTCCTCATCAATATCTGCTATAGTCTTGCGTCGCTTAGGAGGTGTCTCAAGAGCATTGAGAGCATGCTTCGGGCTGTCTTTGGAGGGATGAAACGGACTTTGGCTGCTCTAACCCCCTCAAAGTAAGGCCTCTCCTCCTTCGTAGTGTAGCGGATGCTGCTGATCTCCCCGCTCCGGTTGGTCTTGACTCCAACGACCCTCTCATTGGGTCTGGGTGGTAGGATCCTTGTGCCGGCTGGTACCTTGATGGTGGCCTCCTTCTTGGCTGACGGTCCCTTGAGAAGTAGGGGCTGTGGTGGTGCGGTGAGAACTGGTTGAGCATGGTAGGATTGGGTGGAGCTGCGCTGGCGCGGTGGCATGGCTTCTAGCTGTCGCTCTGTGTTGGCCGGGACGAGAGCGTAGGCGTCAGGGTCTTCCTTGGGCTTCTTGTTGAGGTCAAAGGGGACGACTTCCCAATCGTCGTGGAACTCTTCGGCCATTGGAGCAGCGAGGGACTAAGCAAGCTCTAATAGAGGAAGGAGAGAAGCCTTGAATAAATTGGTGTTTGAAAACTGACGTCAGGGGTCTGTTTATATACGGGTCAAAAAGTGCCTCTAGGGTTTGCTCGGGCTACTCCCGCCGCCGTGCGTGCGAAACTTTCCATCTGAATGGTTATTTGGTTTACCATAAATGTGTTTATCGTGACGGAGGAAATCAGGACTGAGAGGGGGCAGGGGCTGGGCGCCCGCTCTGTGCCTAGCCCCTCTGTGGGCCCGCTTCGTCGAGCGTGCTTCTAGATGTAGACTTTATTCGAAAAATATGTATGTAGCCCAAAAACGTCAGATTTAAAAGGTCGGGCTCTAATTCTCCGTGGGAAGGTAGAAATGGATCACGTCTATCTCTTCTAATTCTTTATTGGGCTCTAAAAATAATTTAAGACATTGACCATTTACCGTGAATAACGTACATTCGTCATTTTGAAGTGTGATAGCTCCATGGGATGATGAATTGATTACCTTGAATGGTCCTTCCCATTTACTCTGGAGTTTTCCATGCCCGAAAAGCTTCACCCTGGAATTAAAAAGTAATACCTTATCTCCGGGTGCGAACTCCTTCTTCTTGATCGTCTTGTCATGCCACCTTTTGACTCTTTCTTTATAGATCTTCGAGTTGTGATATGCTTTCTCTCGCCATTCTTCCAATTCTGATAGTTGCATTCTTCTATGATCTCCAGCGACATCTAGTTCCATATTCCATCTCCTGATGCCCCAGTGTGCTTTGAATTCTTGTTCAACAGATAGGTGGCAAGTCTTCCCGTACACCAATTGGTATGGGGACATTCCAATTGGGGTCTTGTATGCTGTCCGGTATGCCCAGAGTGCATTGGGTAACTTGTCCTTCCATGTCGTTCCCATCTCATTAACTGTTTTCTAAAGAATATTCTTGATTTGCTTGTTGGAAGTCTCTACTTGGCCACTTGTCTGAGGATGGTAGGGGGCAGCGATGTTGTGACGGATTCCATGTGTTGATGGTTCTTAAGTATCAATTTTAATTATCAAATAAACATGAGAGAGGACCAATATGCAAACAATACCTAGAATTAGGGTTTGATCTGACAGAGTTCCACGAGTTTTGTTGTTTATCTATTTCTGCAGGGGGTTACATAGAGATATTAACGTGCCAGGATTACATGTCGGGATTACATAGAGATATTAATGTGCCGCGTAATTTTCTACCATCTAGAAGACTCCAGAAGCCACGGGAACGAACGGGAAGGCGATCGGGCCCGGGGGCAGGGGGTCCACCCTCCCCAATAGGGCGCCCGCCCTGGTGTTTCGGCCAATCGTGTTCCACTTCGCGGATCATGCTCCACCGACCTAAAGGATCAAGGATAACCGTTCAATCAATGTCGGTTTGATCCAACGGCCCACGTTTACCTAAGGGGACTATATAAGCAGACCCCCTGGCCCCTGGAGGAGAACATGTTCATCATAGAGTTGAGAGGTGCCCTCGAAGGATAACCTTTCCTCTACATAGACTTAGGGCTTAGCATCCAATGTGAGAGTAGACTAGATCTACTAGATTGAGAGAGATAGAGTGGAGGTGTAGATCGGAGGAAGCCCGACCTGTCGGTGTCTACTCCGAGGTTGTACCTACGGGATCAAGTCTTCTAACCCGAGGCTTGCTCCTAGGATTCTTCAGTATTTCCACTTCTAAATTCTTGTAAGTTCTTGTTTTATTGTTCTTTGGTTTATGAGTTTACTTTGATCTCTTCGCATAGAGTTTAGAGTAATCATCTCTAGCGTAGACGAGGTGTTTGGGATAGGATACTCATATATATCCCCTGACTAGCTGGACTGTGGTAGTAGCGAGGAACGTGACATTTCTGAGTTACCTTTGCAGCCCATATCCCGTTAGTAGGATCGATAGGGTTTATAGGTGCGGGTTGAACATCCTCTGTGGTGTCTAGATTCTGTGAGCCTCCCCAACACAATAGTAGATCATCCTTACCAAGGTTAGAACGACATTACGGTTGTAGTCTTCTCTATATATCACTCACATCGAGAAACATTCTTTGTAGCCCAAAGGTTAGTAATAATAGACTAGGTTAGTCAGATGCACGCTTTCTCCTAGTGGTAAAAATATAAATATGGTACTCTAGATAACATCCCAGGTGAAGTGCTCACCGATATCCGTGTGCTTGCGGATCAATTCCTTATTGCGTTCCCAAATATCAACACCAAGTTTTGATAGATATTGCTTGAAGCGTTTGTCGATGAAGTGTGCTCCTCCATCACTTATCACTACTCTGGGAACTCCAAATCTTGGAAATATAACTTCCTCAAACATCCTCTTTGAACTGATGTTGTCGGTGTGTTTGCAAGGTAGTGCCTCTACCCTCTTGGAGACGTAGTCAACTGCCACCAAGATGAACTCAGACTTCTTTGATGGGGGAAATGGACCCATGTAATCTATTCCCAGACATCAAAAAGCTCAATCTGAAGGTTGTTGGTGAGTGGCATGGCATCCCTTGTGTTTATGTTTCCGTGCCTTTGACATGGCCCACATCTTCTAATATATTGCTTCGTGTCTTCATACATTGTAGGCCAGTAGAATCCACACTGCCAGATCTTTGAATGTGTATGGAATGCTCCATAATGACCACCATATGGTGATGAATGAGACCTACCGATGATCTTCCATCATTCCTCGGTGGTCACACATCTCCTGAGTAAGCCATCAGAGCATACTCGGAAGAGGTATGGCTCATCCCATATATGTGAATGACTTTCATGAATAAGGTTCTTCTTGTTCGCTCCTGGTGGTACATACCCTGAAACCATAAAATTAACAATATCTGTATACAAGGGGTTAGACCTGTTAATGCCATAGAGCTTGTTGTCCCAAAGTGCATCATTGATGGGGGGTTCCTGTGGATTCTTAAAATACATTCTAGACAAGTGATCTGCAACAGAATTTTCTACTCCCATTTTATCTTTTATTTCTAAGTCAACTTCTTGAAGTAATAAGATCCATCTAATCAGGCGAGGTTTAGCATCTTTTTTAGTGAGCATATATTTTAGTGCAGCATGATCAGTGTAAACAATTATTTTAGCTCCAACTAAATAAGATCTAAATTTATCAATGGCAAAGACAACGGCTAGAAGCTCTTTTTCAATGGTAGCATAATTAAGTTGAGCTCCTGTCAAAGTTTTACTGGCATAAGCAATTGCATGATGCTTCTTATTTTTAGTTTGTCCCAAAACTTCCCCCACAACATAATCACTAGCATCACACATAATTTCAAAAGGCAACGACCAATCAGGGGGTTGAATTATTGGTGCAGAGATGAGTGCATTCTTTAATAAATTGAAAGATGTTAGGCATGCATCTTCAAATTCAAAAGGAGCATCCTTGGCTAGCAAATGAGTAAGTGGTCTAGCAATAAATGAAAAATCTTTTATGAATATGCGATAAAAACCAGCATGGCCAAGAAAGCTTCGAATTCCTTTTATATTCACAGGTGGAGCTAGTTGTTCAATTACTCCAATTTTAGCTTTGTCTACCTCAATACCTCTTTTAGACACTAGGTGTCCCAGCACTATTCCTTCCCTAACCATAAAATGACATTTTTCCCAATTAAGGACTAAGTGCTTTTCTTCACATATTTGCAAAACCTTGTCTAAGTTTTCAAGACAACTATCAAAAGTTTTTCCATATACAGAGAAATCATCCATGAAAACTTCCATAATCTCTTCAATCATATCAGAAAATATAGACATCATGCATCTTTGAAAAGAAGCTGGTGCATTCAATTACCCAAAAGACATTCTACGGTAAGCACAAGTTCCATATGGGCATGTAAATGTGGTTTTGCTTTGATCATCGGGATGGATCGGGATCTGGTGATACCTGAATATCCATCTAAAAAACAAAAGAACGAATGGTTCGCTAATCGTTCTAGCATCTCATCTATGAAAGGTAAAGGAAAATGATCCTTTCTCGTGGCTTTGTTCAGCTTTCTATAGTCTATGCACATCCGCCACCCTGTGACGGTACGTTGCAGAATTAGCTCGTTATTTTCATTCGTAACAACAGTCATGCCCCCCTTTTTAGGCATAACTTGAACTGGGCTCACCCACTCACTGTGCGGCACAGGATATAAAATCCCTGCATGCAGCAACTTTATAACTTGCTTTTTAACTACCTCTCTCATCGCGTTGTAAAGTCTACATTGAGGCTCTCGAGAAGGTGAAACAGAAGGATCTGTTGGAATACGATGGGTAAAAATCATAAGACTGATCCCTGTAAGATCTTGGAGTGAGTAGCCGAAAACTGAGTGATGTTTCTCAAGAATGGTCATCAATAGCAGAGTTTGCTCCTGAGTGAGTTTATCACTAATGATCACAGGAAACTCTGAATTATTGTTTAGGAAAGCATAGATAAGACCGGGTGGTAAAGTTTTGAGCTCTATGGGAGGTCTAGGTGTTTCTGCAAACTCGTCTAAGGGTTCAGGCTCAGAAGGTTCGGCCTCTTCTTCTGTGAAGAAAGGAGCTTTGTCTTCTATGTCTGGTTCATCTAAAAGCTCTAGAGATGCAGCCTTTACCTCCTCCATAGGATCGGGCAAAAGATATGACTCGGCCTTATTATTTACGGACTGAGAAATTGTTATTGGAAATTTAAAAGTTTTTCCAAAAGAAATGTGTAGCTTTCCAAGATGACCTTCATAAAGGAGTCTTCTAAAAGGTTGTCCTATCAACAGGTCGAAGTCCCATGTATCAAAGATATAGAAGTTCAACTGAACCATGGAGCCTTCTACCATAAGAGGTAGGACATTAATAATTCCAAGACTGGGGACTTATCGTTGTTGGGTATTCTTAACATCATTACTAAAAGTAGACTAAGTTCTAAATCTAGCAACGGTGCCAAAAATGCCAAACCTATCCCTTACACCACTTAAGCCAAGTTGTCATCCCCAGCATGATATAAGAGACGCGGTATTGAAATATGCAATTGCTCTTCTAAATAAATAATGAATGGGATCTGCAAGTGCACAGATTAATACCGATGCAGCATTTTAACCGGGAAGTATTCCAGGTATCGTTATTTATATTTTTACCACTGGGAAGGGATTAGTCAATCATCACTATTGATTACAGAATAGAATATGAGATTGAGCATCTATCATTGCATGTATAATTGAGAACATTATATCTAACTCATCATACAGGGATAAGTGTCACATAAAAGATATATGAAATGATAATAGTGACAAGGATAACTAATCTGATCTAGCCACATAATAAATATGATAAGCACCTCAATTAGATACTCTAGAAAGTCATTAGCATGGTATTAGAACGAACTACAAGAATATTCCCTAAGTTATTCTCAACTATATAGTCTAGCATATCATAGTTAGTGCAAGCATACTTAGCAATCATTGCGAGACAAGACTATGCCCATGCATAGTGATATTAGCAAGGAATATGAGAAACATAGCAATCACTCCCCTGTAATAATGTTGCTCTGCCAGCCCAATACACGAGAGGGGGACTATATAAGAATCAATGAAGTTGTCACTATCACGAACTACCCCACGATCTGGCATATTGGGTACAATCGCAGATAAATACGGTATAAGCACCACGCCTACACAATATCTATCATTTACCCATGGATCCGATGGATAAACGCTATACGATCCTAAGCATGTATATAGATCGTATCTAACTAAGCCAAGTACATAACTATGATAAACTAAGAACAATATAATCTTGAATATAAGCAAGTAGAGCAAAGTCATAAGCAATATATTGAAGTAGAACAAAGTCATATTGATAATATTGAAGAACAAAGATAATTAGAAAGCAATTAGAAGCACAATTAGAGATTTACCAAGAATCCTCCTGACAGATCCGGAAACCAATCGAAGATTGACTCCTTCTAGTTCTAATCCTATGTAGCTATGCTAATCTAGATATCTAATTGATGTGGTGGCTCTAATCTTGATCAGAGGCTTCTTCTCCCTTGATGGAACAATGAATTAGGGTTGAGAGGCTCTCTCCTCCAGGGGCCAGGGGGTCTGGTTTTATAGTCCCTTCAAGTGAATATGGGCCCTTGGATCAAACCGACATAGATTGTATGGTTTAGATTCATCCTTTAGGTCGGTGGAGACTTCCCGCAAAGCAGAGTCCTGATTGGACTCCAGAGGTGGGCGGGCGCCCTGACCAACTGGGCGGCCGCCCAGGGTCTGGCCCCGTTTCGCCTCCGCTTCGGTCTCGTGGCTTCTGGAGTCTTCTAGATGTAAGATAATTGTGCAGCACGTTAATATCTTTACGTAATCCTGACATGTGGGCCTTTCTTCCATATTTCCTGATAACTCCCTGCAGAAATAGACAAACACCAAAACTCGTGGAATTCTGTCAGATAAAACCCTAAGTCTAGATCTTGATTTCATTTGGATCCTTTTCTTTATTTATTTGATAATTAAATTTGATACTTAAGGACCGTCAACAAACTCCCCCAAGCTTACCTCTTGCTCGTCCCTGAGCAAGGATAGACTCAGCTATGGATCATAAGTAGTTGCAATATATTAAAAATTTGACGGTACACATGCTTTTAAATAAGATCTCATCTCTGAGTAAGAGTAAACTGTCAAGACTTAAAACTTACTTACTTTACCTTCACCATGGGACTTGTAACTGTCACTTCTGTCTTGAGTGGTTAAAAGATAGAACAGTCTAGCCAAGTGCCATGTCTCTTATTCTTGATCAGCTATAGCTCTGGGGTTTTTGCAGATTTTCAAATAAAACTCAGAATTCCTTGTATGATTCTCTCAGGTCTCTCTTTTGTGGTATTTTTGGATCCTTACCAAGGCATTGATGGTATATGCCTTCTCTCAAGATATGTGGTATTTGTGGTATGAGGCATAGTAACATTGCCTTCTCTCTCACCCTACTCTAATAAGGCTTTAATATCTGGAGCTCATAGGTGGGAGATAAAATATACATACTTACAAGACATTTATTGCATAGTCAAACCATGGATCCAAAGTAACAAGTCAATAAGTTTAATCAAGATGTGCATGTGTGGCGAATGAATGGTATATGGTGATGATGGTGATAACAATGGTGGTGGAAGTCTAATTCTACTTTGCTCTTTTGAGGGGATACATACCTTCCTTGCTTTTGAAACTTTATGATGAGAATGAGATGCTCTTCTTTTTCTTTTCTCTCGAGGTTCCGAGCACTTGCTCCTTTTTATTTCCTCGTATTATTTTCTCTCTCTTTTTTTTAGAGCACTCATCTCTTGAGATAATATAGCAAGTGGTAGTAACAAGATAACTTGAGCATTTATTTCACAAAGGGGAAAACAGAAAATATTTTTGGTTATTCTCTCCCGGATTAGGAGTAGAATATTTTTAGGTGGTTCTGGAGATGGAATGGGTGGATATATGTGGATGGTACTTCCGGAGTAGAAGTAGCATATATGAGTGAACGTGCAAGTGAAATCTTGATTTAACCACATGACAAGCTCCTAAGGGTCTACACAGCTTGACCATACTCAATGCTCATAAGCAGTAAATAGTAAATGCGTGGCTCAAGGTCTAGCAAGCATGTATATATGGCTGTGGTAGGAATTTAAACTCTCATCATACAGGAACTCATCATGCAACATTTTAAAGATTTTCAAAGATAAAATTCTCCAGAATTCTAGCATCTCTAGGAACAGATAAACAGCAGCTCAGCCTTTCCATATCGTATCCGTTAACAACTTAGACTTCAGATCAAGTTTTCATCCCACAAGTTTAGGTCTAGGGCAAGCTTTAAATTATAACAGTTATGTCTAAACTTGAGAGAGAACTTAAAATGTGCAAATTAGGCAGAGCAACTATTCATCATATCCATGCTTAAGTTTTATTAGATACAGATTAGCATAGCCACTTTATTTATTAATTAAACACACTAAGCAAAAGATATATATATAAGCATAAAATCTTTATTTGGTTTTCCCATAGTTTATGTGTATTTTAATATTCTAAAATAATATAAGTATAAAGATAGATAGAAATACTTATCGTGATAAATGGGGGTGCTCTCCCCCAAGCTGAATTTTGACGTAATTTCTCTTGATATAGCTAGCAGGTGGCAGAGGTGTAGTTGAAAGTCAGCAGCATTCTGACAACGATTAGAATGTCCTCCGTATGCTAGTCTTCTTGAATTCTGTGGAGCTCAAATAGACAACAAAGCTTGTGGAACTGATTAAGTGTTAGCATAAATATATAACCTTCATCATCTTGAGACTCCTTAATAATTATTACTCCCTGTTTTTATATTTTTATTTTATAAAGCAGAAAAATATTTATTTTATTTTTATGCCACCACAGTGAATGTACTTATGGGTTTTATGCCACTTGTCTACTCACATGGGGCTTACTGTTTTTCACATTTTTATTTTGTTTTATTTTTAAGATAGTATGAATATGATTAACTAAGTAAACTATTTAAAATAATTGAAAGGGAAAGGATAACTACCAAGTTTACCTCTTGGCAAGGCGTTCGGTGTTTTTAAGTCCTCCGAACGGGACTCTCCATTTTCTCAATCGTCCTGAGGTTCGTTGGGTGGCGTAGTCGGTACTTCCGGCAGCGCCTCCTCTTCTTGTATAGTTATCTTCATTTTCCACACCTGACTCGGTGCTTCAATCTCCTCTGGATAATTCTGTTTAAACTCTATGTCTTCTGACCTTACAACTTCTCCTTCATAGTCTGCCCATCCGTCCTTGATGATCTGCCTCCTCTGGTTGCGGTTGCGTCTCTTTCTGACCTGCTTAGATTCTTCAACAATATAGTTAGGGTTAGTAAAGTAACGGCGTACCTTCTCTGAGGGGAAGTGCATATGGACTTCTCCGGTTCCAATCTAGATAATTGCTTTAACGGTGCTGAGGAACGGTCTTCCAAGGATGATGGGTGGATCATATTCGTCTTCTCCCATGTCAACAACTTGAAAGTCTGTGTAGACAAAGTGATCGTCTATTTTGACTGGGACATCAGATACTATTCCTTGAACTTCTCGAAATGTCTGATCTGCCATCTGGAGTTGAATGTATGTTGGTCTTAGTGGCATGGTTCCGAACAAGAGCCGATAGGTGACTGCGGCCATTATGTTGACGCCTGATCCGGTGTCGCAAATCGTCTTGTAGAAGTTATATCCATTTATGGAGCAGTAGATGCTTGGCATTCCTGGATCGTCCTTCTTGGTCAAAAACGGTGACTTCAATTGGTGATCTTGGCCTCCATGGACTACAGTGACCATCTTAGCTGACTCGGTCCACACTTGCTTGTTCCTGTTTCTCCTGTTGGTCCTCTTCCTTGATTTACGTCTGGATTGATCTTGAATTTGTGTAGTCTTGTTCTTGAAGAAAAATATCTCCTTCTTCCCTTTGACGTAGAAACTGATCTTAGCAGCACTGGCATAGATGATAGCTCCCGTGGTGTTCAAGAATGGCCTCCCTAGGATGATAGGTGCTCTCTCATCATTTCCGGTCTCTACCACTACGAAGTCTGCTGGTGCATACAAGGTACTAACTCGGACACAAAGGTTTCTCACTATTCCTTTTGGAAAAGTTATCGTCTGATCTGCAAACTGCAAACACATGGTTGTCTCTAATAAAGGATATGTAAAGAATTTCTCATAGAGTACCCTGGGTATAATGTTGACACTGGAGCCAAAGTCACAGAGTGCTTCTGGGAAGTCCACCATGCCGATGGAGATCGGGATGACGGGGCGTCCTGGATCGCCTCTCTTGACTGGCAGACGGTCAGTAGAAAATTCAGTGACGGGGTTACTCCAATTACCTGCATCAAACACGTCTACAAGATTTGCAGATTCTAATCCTTCCGGTTGTGATGGTATACCGGGGTTAGTAGTAGGAACAGCAGCAGCTATTTGATTTAACTGGGATTCAATCATTTTATTAAAGCTAATTTGATTCTTGATGGCAGTAGAAAAATTATCCATTCTATTATTTATATTTTCTAGCATTTTATCATTAGATGCCAATTTCTTAGATAGGTTATCCATTAGCTTTCCTTGATTAGACACTAACTCTCTCAAAGGTGGAA
Source organism: Sorghum bicolor (assembly GCF_000003195.3). Taxonomy (NCBI): domain Eukaryota; kingdom Viridiplantae; phylum Streptophyta; class Magnoliopsida; order Poales; family Poaceae; genus Sorghum; species Sorghum bicolor. The sequence continues at coordinate 42,353,739 of NC_012871.2, forward strand.
AATTATTATTATTATTGTAAGAATTGTTACCTTGATAATTACCTGAGTAGTTAGGCCTTTGTTGATTCCAACCTTGATTTTGTTGAGGACGGTTGTAGTAGTAGTTGTTGTTGTTGTTGATGTAGTTCACATCCTTAAGTATCTCAGGGCAGTGGTTGCCTGAGTGTCCAGTGTCTCCACACTCCTCACAAGTCATGTGAGAATCGTAGATGTGCATAACTTCTTTCTTGTCTCCAGCTCTATCATCGAGCTTCTTCATGAGCAGGTCTAGCTTTGCAGACAGCATGTCTACCTCCTTCAGCTGATGCATACCTCCACCTCTCTTGCGTGTCTGGGTCCTCTCTTCATTCCAGCTTTGATTGGACGCCATCTTCTCCACAAGAGCTGTGGCTTGTGGTATAGTAAGTGATAAGAATGCTCCTCCAGCTGCAGCATCCATAGTCTCTCGGGCACTGTTGCTGAGCCCATGATAGAATGTCTGCATCAATAGCCAACTCTCCATTCCATGATGGGGACATTCTAGGATGTAGTCTTGAAAGCGCTCCCATGCTTCTGGAACAGATTCATTATTTTGTTGCTGAAAACTTGTAATCTTCCCACGGAGAGCATTGGTCTTGCCCATGGGAAAGAACTTAGCCAGGAAGTTTGTTGAGCAGAGTGCCCACGTAGTATTCTTCTCCTTTGTAGCGTAGAACCACTGCTTCGCTCTTCCTAACAGTGAGAATGGGAAGAGGCGAAGTAGTATAGCGTCTTTGGAAACTCCTGCTATGGTGAATGTGTTGCAAATCTCCAGGAAGTGTTGTAAATGAGCACTAGCATCTTCGTGTGCCTTCCCACAGAACTGGTTGGATTGCACCATGTTGATAAGTCCAGGCTTGAGCTCAAAGTTGCCATCGATCTCTGCAGCAGGTCCAGTGCGGATGTTGTCCGTAGTGGGAGCTGAGAACTCGCGGATTGATTTGTTCGCCATGGCTTCGAACTCTGAAGACAAGTTCCGGTGATCTTCTTGATTGGATGAAGCTTCTTCATGAAGTGTTGATGATTTCTTTAGCTTGGCTCTCGTCTTCTTGAATATGCTTCGGGATTGTCAACAAAATTTCCTGGAAGATGTCTTCTATTCATACATTCCCCTGCATATGATAAAATAGAAAAATATCGGGGTAAGACTGTATGAGAGAATAGATAAGCTCAATCATATTAGTGATGCGAATGATAAATCAAAATCTTTTATTCCATTCCTGATTAGTAATCAACCTTCCCCGGCAACGGCGCCAAAAATGCTTGTTGGGTATTCTTAACATCATTACTAAAAGTAGACTAAGTTCTAAATCTAGCAACGGTGCCAAAAATGCCAAACCTATCCCTTACACCACTTAAGCCAAGTTGTCATCCCCAGCATGATATAAGAGACGCGGTATTGAAATATGCAATTGCTCTTCTAAATAAATAATGAATGGGATCTGCAAGCGCACAGATTAATACCGATGCAGCATTTTAACCGGGAAGTATTCCAGGTATCGTTATTTATATTTTTACCACTGGGAAGGGATTAGTCAATCATCACTATTGATTACAGAATAGAATATGAGATTGAGCATCTATCATTGCATGTATAATTGAGAACATTATATCTAACTCATCATACAGGGATAAGTGTCACATAAAAGATATATGAAATGATAATAGTGACAAGGATAACTAATCTGATCTAGCCACATAATAAATATGATAAGCACCTCAATTAGATACTCTAGAAAGTCATTAGCATGGTATTAGAACGAACTACAAGAATATTCCCTAAGTTATTCTCAACTATATAGTCTAGCATATCATAGTTAGTGCAAGCATACTTAGCAATCATTGCGAGACAAGACTACGCCCATGCATAGTGATATTAGCAAGGAATATGAGAAACATAGCAATCACTCCCCTGTAATAATGTTGCTCTGCCAGCCCAATACACGAGAGGGGGACTATATAAGAATCAATGAAGCTGTCACTATCACGAACTACCCCACGATCTGGCATATTGGGTACAATCGCAGATAAATACGGTATAAGCACCACGCCTACACAATATCTATCATTTACCCATGGATCCGATGGATAAACGCTATACGATCCTAAGCATGTATATAGATCGTATCTAACTAAGCCAAGTACATAACTATGATAAACTAAGAACAATATAATCTTGAATATAAGCAAGTAGAGCAAAGTCATAAGCAATATATTGAAGTAGAATAAAGTCATATTCATAATATTGAAGAACAAAGATAATTAGAAAGCAATTAGAAGCACAATTAGAGAATTACCAAGAATCCTCCTGACAGATCCGGAAACCTATCGAAGATTGACTCCTTCTAGTTCTAATCCTATGTAGCTATGCTAATCTAGATATCTAATTGATGTGGTGGCTCTAATCTTGATCAGAGGCTTCTTCTCCCTTGATGGAACAATGAATTAGGGTTGAGAGGCTCTCTCCTCCAAGGGCCAGGGGGTCTAGTTTTATAGTCCCTTCAAGTGAATATGGGCCCTTGGATCAAACCGACATAGATTGTATGGTTTAGATTCATCCTTTAGGTCGGTGGAGACTTCCCGCAAAGCAGAGTCCTGATTGGACTCCAGAGGTGGGCGGGCACCCTGACCAACTGGGCGGCCGCCCAGGGTGTGGCCCCGTTTCGCATCCGCTTCGGTCTCGTGGCTTCTGGAGTCTTCTAGATGTAAGATAATTGCGCAGCACGTTAATATCTTTACGTAATCCTGACATGTGGGCCTTTCTTCCATATTTCCTGATAACTCCCTGCAGAAATAGACAAACACCAAAACTCGTGGAATTCTGTCAGATAAAACCCTAAGTCTAGATCTTGATTTCATTTGGATCCTTTTCTTTATTTATTTGATAATTAAATTTGATACTTAAGGACCGTCAACAATCGTCCCAAAGATTCCTTTATGACTTTTGTTGTGGGGGTTAAGACCAAATTTTTAAATAATTTAAGTGCAAAAGATTCACACATGATGTTGATCCCCACAACAGGATTATAGAGAGCATCAAATCGATGAGAATCATAAGCACAGCGTATAGTTATAGGAGGTGTGTCCAAACGGATCACATCAGAGGAAAGCTCTGACTCCTCCAACCATTCGCTACTCATCACTGTGATAAGCTCTCTCAATTGATGTTCAGTTGGCAAACAAATGCTAAAATGGCTATTTTGGGGTCTGTCTATAGATGGTAGTTTGAAATGTTTCCAAAATCGGCAAAAAGATCAGATTCTATTTCCAGCATGAAATTAGGTGGCGGAATTTCTTCCTTTTGTGGCTCAGAACTTGGGATAGCTAAAGTAGATGGAGAATTTGGCAGAGTGTCTACTTTGGCTTCGTGGGTTTCATCATGAAGTGTATTATCCATCTCAGCTTCTAGGATTCTATCTAGGATCACTCTAGCGTCATCAGTAGGGATGCGAAAGAAAGAACCCCTAGACATTGTATGTAGCATTTGTTTATGATCTTTCTAAAGACCTCAATAAAATGAAATAATAGAACAAGATCTTCAAGATTAAGGTTTGGACCAGATTCTAAAAGATCAGAAAAATGTTTCTAGGATTTTCCCAAAGTTTCATTATCTTTTTGTTTAAAAGATAGGACTTCCATTCTAAGGTCGCCGATATGGTCGAGTGAATAAAAATCTAGACAAAAGTTGGCTCGTAAGACTCCCCATTCACCTCGTTGTTGACTTACCTTCTGACTATACCATTGTCTAGCTTTTCCCCTTAAAGAATAAGGAAAAAGCTTCCAACGTAAAGTCTTATCAGAAATGCCTTCAATACGAAGACAATCACATGTTTGCTCAAAATCTCTAATGTGAAGGTAAGGGTTTTTGTCTTCCTTTCCTGAAAAGGATAGGTTTTGAAGCATGGCAATCAACCTGGAACTTAACCTATACTGGGATGTTTGGATAGGCTGTGATGACTCCCATGGTAAAATGTCAGTTTCCGAAGGTATTGCAAATTGATAGATCGATTTAGAATCTTGGTTTTCCATAAGGTAAGAATAAAGAAAATAAAGAATATATATAAAAAGATAAGAAAAGATAAAAGTATAGATACAAGCTAGTAGTAAGACTCAAGGTTATCTCAGCAAACCGTCTTTCTCCCCGGCAACGGCACCAGAAATGCTTGTTGATATTTGGTAACGCAAAAAGAATTAATCCGCAAGCGCATGGATATCGGTGAGGACTTCACCCGGGATGTTATCCAGAGTATCGTATTTATATTTTTACCACTAGGAGAAGAGTGCATCTGACTAACCTGGTCTATTACTACTAACCTTTAGGCTACAAAGAATGTGATTCGATGTGAGTGATGTATAGAGAACACTACAACCACACTCTCGTTCTAACCTTGGTAAGGATGATCTACTGTTCTGCTGGGGAAGCTCACAGAATCTAGACACCACAGAGGATGTTTGACCCGCACCTATAAACCCTATCGATCCGACTAACGGGATATGGGCTACAAAGGTAACTCGGAAATGTCACGTTCCTTGCTACTACCACGGTTTAGCTAGTCAGGGGATATCTATGAGTATCCTATCCCAAACACCATGTTTACACTAGAGATGATTACTCTAAACTCTACGCGAAGAGATCAAAGTAAACTCATAAACCAAAAAACAATAAAACAAGAACTTACTAGAATTTAGAAGTCGAAATACTGAAGAATCCTAGGAGAAAGCCTCAGGTTAGGAGACTTGATCCCGCAGGTACAACCTTGGAGTAGATGTTGACACTTGCTAACACCACTTGAATACTAGGTTGTCATCCTCAGCATGGCACTAGAGTGTACTATGGTATTTATACGCACGCCGATAAATCCGCAAGCGCACAGATACCGTTGTAGCTTTTACCCGATTGAAGGTTTTATCGTATCCACAGGGAAACGGGAGAACTAATCTACGCTCTAACTTAACCTAGATAGATAGGTAAGTGTAAACAGGAAAGATGGTAGAATTGAATAAGAACAATATTGAAGGTAATATAACAGTGGGTGACAATATGGGTATAGAGAGTAGAGCAATCTAGTATATGGGCGATGGTAGGAGAATAGAGAGGATAACTATGGTTTCTCTACTTCAAAGGGGTATGTCTATGTCTGGGACGAACCACGTGATAAGAATACACCACAAAGGATGATTATTCATAGGCCAATAAACCCTACCCGTCCTGCTAACAGGAGGTGGACTACAGGGGACCAACGTAACTATCACCTACGCGGCCTACCATACAATCCAGTTAGACAGGGGATATCCACAAGTAATCTAGGTCTAAGCACCACGCTTACACCTATACTACAACTCTAACCTATGGGGTCCTATAGATTAAAAGTAATCAAAAAAGTTGTGAACCAGAACATACATGAATAGTAATTGCATAATGAAATAGAAGTAGATTACCAGAGTCATCGCATGAGCAAGCTTGATTAGAACTTGATCATGGCAAAGTACAACCAGAGGAAGAAACGACAGGCCGGCCTCTCCTCCAATCCTCCCTCGCTCTCCATCTCGCTATTATCTAGATCTACTCTAGTTTAGAGATGAGAGGACAGCTCTCATCTCCAAACCCTAGCTCTTGCTCTATCTATGTAGAGGAAAGGTTATCCTTCGAGGGCACCTCTCAACTCTACAATGAACTTGTCCTGCCCCAGGGGCCAGGGGGTCTGCTTATATAGTCCCCTCAAGTGAATCTGGGCCGTCGGATCAAACCGACATTGATTGAACGGTTATCCTTGATCCTTTAGGTCGGTGGAGCGTAATCCGCGAGACGGGTTCTGATTGGACTCTAACTCAGGGTGGGCGCCCTACCCCCGGGCCCGATCGCCTTCCTGTTTGTTCTCGTCGCTTCTAGAGTCTTCTAGATGATAGAAAATTGTGCGGCACGTTAATATCTATATGTAAACACGACATGTGGGCCTTTCCTCCATATTTCCTGATAACCCCCTACATAAATAGACAAACACCAAAACTCGTGGAATTCGGTCAGATAAAACCCTAAGTTTGGGTGCTGGTTGTATTTGGATCCTTTTCTTTATTTATTTGATGATTATATTTGGTACTTAAGGAACGTCAACAAATCCCCCAAGCTTACCTCTTGCTCGGCCTTGAGCAAGGATGGACTCAAGAGTTTCTGCAGTGGTTTCATGCCTTAAAAGGACACATGCATTCAAGCAATATTTCATCTCCGAGTTAAAGTAAACTGTTAAGACTTAAAACTTACTCATTTTTCCTTTCACCATGGGGCTTGCAACCGTCACTTGTGTCTCGAGCAGTTAAAAGATAGAACGGTCAAGTCAAGCGCCATGTCTCGTATTCTTGATCAGCTATAGCTCTAGAGTTTTTGCAGATTTTCAAATAAAACTCAGAGATTCCTTGTATGACTCTCTCTATTCTCTCTTTTGTGGTATTTCTAGATCCTTACCAAGGCAGTAATGGTATATGCCTTCTCTCAAAGTATGTAGTATTTGTGGTATGAGGCATAGTGATATTGCCTTCTCTCTCACCCTACTCTAATAAAGTTTTGATATCTAGAGCTCATAGGTGGGAGACAGATTAATACATACTTACAAGACATTTATTGCATAGTCAAACCATGGATCCAGAGAAACAAGTCAATAAGTTAAATCAAGATGTGCATGTGTGGCGAGTGAATGGTGTATGGTGATAACAATGGTGAAAGTCTAATTCTACTTTTGCTCTTTTGAGGAGATACCTACCTTTCTTGCACTTGAAGCTTTTTGAGGGGAATGAGATGCTCTATATTTTCTTTTTCTTTTCTCTCAGGTGGGTATCTTGTACCCCTAATTCTACTGTCGGACACTTGTCCATTTTTACCTCTCGTCTCACTTTTTCTTTTCTTCGAGGTTCCGGGCACTTGTCCCTTTTTATTTCCTCGTATATATATTTTTTTAGAGCACTCACCCTCCTAAAATAATGTAGCAAGTGGTAGTAACCAAAATATCTCGAGCATTTATTTTACGGGGAATAACAGGGATAGGATAATGTTTTTGGCTATTCTCTCCTAGATAGGAGTAGAATAATTTTAGGTGAATCTGGAGATGGGAATGAGTGGATGTATGTGGATGCATACTTCCAGAGTAGAAGTAGCATGTATGAGTGAACGTGCAAGTGAATCTTGATTTTAACCGCATAACAAGCTCCTAAGGGTCTACATAGCTTGACCACACTCAACGCTTGTATATGTGGCTGGGGTAGGATTTTAAACTCTCATCATACAGGAACTCATCATGCACATATTAAAGATTTTCAAAGATAAAATTCTCCAGAATTCTAGCATCTCTAGGAACAGATAAACAGCAGCTCAACCTTCCCATATCATATCCGTTAACGACTTAGACTTTAGATAAAGTACTCTTCCCATAAGTTCAGGTGTAGAGCAAATCTTAATTCATAACAGTCATGCCTAAACTTGAGAGAGAATTCAATTCTTAGAACTAGTGATGGCAGAGCAACTATTCATCATTTCCATGTGAGAGCTTATCATAAGGGTTCATAGCAAACTTTATTTATTTATTTATTTAGCAAACTAAGCATAGATATATATATAAGCATAAAATCTTTATTTGGGTTTTTATGATTATGCATCTTTTTATTATTTAAGTAAAGTATAAACACGAGTAGAAACACTTAGCTGGATAAATGGGGATGCTCTCCCCCAAGCTGGATTTTGACGTAATTTCTTTTGATGTAGCTAGCAGGTGGCGGAGGTGTATTTGAATGTCGGTAGCACCCTGACAGCGATTAGGATGTCCTCCGTCTTCTAGTCTTCTTTGATCCTTGAATTTTGTGGAGCTCAAATAGACAACAAAGCTTTATGGAACTAGTTAAGTGTTAGCATAAATATCTAGCCTTTATCATGTTGAGCCTCCTCAATAAATGTTACTCTCTCTGGTAGGATCATAAATTTATTTTTATATTTTTATTTTTATAGGACAGGAATATATTTATTTTATTTTTATGCCACCACAGTGAATGTACTTATGGGTTTTATGCCATGAGCATACTCACATGGGGCTTACTATTTTTAACATTTTTATTTTCTTTTCAAGATAGCATGATTAACTAACAAGCCATCTAAGAAAAGTAAATAATTTAAGGAAAAAGGGAATACAAAAGGATAAATATGTATAACTACCGATTTTACCTTTCGGCGAGGGTTTAATGTTTTAAGTCTTCTGAATAAGACTTCTCACCGTGTTTATTCTTTAGGTGCGTCATTTGATTTAGGTGTGGACCTTGACATCTGCACCTCTTGATACAGTGTCACCCATGTTCTTTGTTTGTCTAGCAGTTCGAGGTGTGGCATTGGCAGTATCTTGCTCAGTGTGTTTGTGCTCGCAGATCCACGTCCTTCACTTGGTAGAGTTTGGGAATTGAAAAAACCTCCATGGTTCTCAAAATGTGTCCTGCTCATAGAGACAAGGCAGAGATCAAGTGCATGGGTCCTGTTGGTGGAAAACACCAACAGAACCAAAAGTATATTTATTCTTCTCTATCCTTAAGCTTAGGGAGCAAGACAAAGTTGATGGGTGATAAGTTCATGAGTGTAGTATTTAAAACATTTATCAGATCAGATCGCTCGACCTAATGGAAAGATAATCTATCTATGTATTTTTTCTTTTTCTTTATATCTTCCCAAAGATTGAATGTGCAACATTTTAGCTCATATGATTAGGAGTTTAGGATCATGGAGGTAGTACTAGGAACAAAGATTAAAGGACTAAACATGCTGAATTAGTTGGGTTGGTTAATTTAGAGTTATAAATCATACATGTTTGTCTCTTTTATTCATATGAACGCCAGAACCAAGGAGAAGCTTATAAAAGTGATAGTCAACTGCCTTAAGATGTTACCTTACTTGAAGAGTGATGATACAGTATCACCTTGTGGAAGATTTTCTTTCTTAGCAGTTGTGCATCTTGTTTATGTACTTTGTCTCCTTCCATGGATCATCTCTCTATGATGAATGAGCTATGTCCTTCTTGTGCAAATTGTTAAACTTCATGTGTCACTCTCTTCATCTCCCATGTGAGTTTATCTCAGGACTTCCTAGGTCGATATAGAAAGTTTTCCTGCAGGGGTTAGTCCAACAAAATATACCAATGTCTACTCAAGCAGTTTTTAGTTCATTAACCAAACTAGACTCCATGTCTAATCAGATTAAGGAAGGCTATTTAACCTAAGCACCACGCTTAATTTAAATGCCAATGGAAGTATGTCGAGTACTTCCAAACCAACACTTGCTTGTCAATAGACAAAGGTAGCATGAGAGCATTTATAGAGATCTACTCAAGTGGAGATGAAGTAGTGTGATTAGTATTTAACAAATTGAACATGTCTCAAAGGTAGGGACAACCAACATAGCAACATGGCAAAGGATGTTTTTATGTAAAGTACTCCCCCAAGCTTGAATTTTGCAAAATTCAAGTTTGGGAATTTAATTCAGTGTTGCGTAATGATTGGTTGGACATACCTTGTACTTGCTTGTCAATCATCCAATCTTCTTGCTCCAATCCTAGAAAGGTTAGTGACAAGAATACCTGAAGGAATATTTTTACAATTATCCTTATATGCACAATACACCAGGTAATGTTGCAAATAATTAAAAGCTCATGTTACGATCTGATCAGTGCTTATTTTAGGACACTAAGCTTGTCCTTGGGAAACCATCAAGTTTATGTTGGCGAGGTGGTTTCCCATCCGACGCCAACCTTTGTATATCAAGATTAGCTCAACGAGATCTGCAATATTTATTATAGACATATGCATCGACAACCGCCCTTTTAAAGTGTTTGCAAATAGAAAGGAACAGGGGGTTGGAGATCTCGAATGTGGTGATGTTGGAGAGACCAATAGATTGGGAAGATGTTGCATATGAGCATGGAGTAAACGAAGTGGCTATGAAATAAATTCCATGCTCATTAATGTTATCTTCGTCTCCAATCTGAATGTTCGGAGTTTCTCCTGGATTGGTCTCACCTATGTTCTCTTCTATAACTGGATGAATCTCATCTTCAAAGGGAGTCAAGAACTCACCATTTGAAATTGAGCCAAAGTCAGAATCCATTAAGGCTTTTTCCTTATCCATCCATTCTACACATTCTAGCCATTTAGAACTTGTGATTAGGAAAGGGGAGGTGTTAGAATTTTCAATAAGGCTTAGCTCTCCTTCTATGACATTACTTGGCATGTCATCCTCGTGGTATTTATGACTCCTATGGTTTGATCGTCTTGATGGATTGTTAGGATCATCATGAGACTTAAAAGAGAGGGATAAGAGGGGTCTCTAAGGTCATGGATGGATTTAGAATTTGTGAACATGGAAGGGGAGCAGATAGAATCTTCTATGTGGTTTAGCTCTCCTTCACTTGATATGTCATCCTCGACTTCTTCATAACAGGAACCAGGGCATTCTCTAAGAGAACCATTGCAAGGATTTGAATTATCTATGCTTGAAAGTCTCTTATGGAACCAGAAGTCTAAACCATCAGCATCTGAAAGATTTAAGGTCGGAATTCCTTCCTCCCTTGGAGAATTTTGGGGTATTGATGGTTTAGGATCGATAGCTAAAGTTTGGGATTGAAGAGGTTGTAATCTGGCTATCGAAACTTCTTCTTCTTGTCTAGGAACCGGTTCTTTCTCTTTCTCAGGGATATAAATGCTAGGAAACTTTCCACTCAATGAATCAATTAAATCCCTAGCTTCACTAGCAGGTAGGTGATAGAAGGATCCTCTAGAGGCTGTATTCAAGGTTTGCTTATTTTCCCTACTAAGGCCCTCAAAAAAGTGAATTAGAGGAACTTCTTCTAGAATAGAAAGCTTTAGGCTAGTGAGAGTAAGGCTAATAAAGCGGTCCCATGATTTTCCAAGAGATTCTTCTTCAAGTTGTTTAAAAGAAATAGTCTCACGCCAAAGATCTGCCACTTTGGAGATCGGAAAATATTTAAAAAGAAAACTATTGTATAGCTCCTTCCAATCTCCATGAACACTCCCTACTTTGAGTTTGTACCAATGTCTAGCTTTTCCTGTTAAAGAGAACGGAAAGAGCTTCCATTTAAGGGTCTCCTCGGACATGCCTTCTATGCGAAGGAGGTCACAGACTCGATAAAACTCTCTTAGGTGTGTGTATGGGTTTTCCTCATCTTCTCCTGAGAAAGGTTGTTTTTGAACAAATTCATTGTATTCGGGGTCTATCTCAAAACTAGATGCTATGATAGGCTCTGAAGATTTTGGTGGTTCGAGATATGTGCCCATAGGTCTATGAAATTTATAGATAGACATGTTTGAATTCATGATAGACCAGAGATCAAGGATTATATAAGAAGAAACAATAGCAGAGATAAGGCAAAAGATAAAAGGAAAAGTATATATATATTTTTTATTTTTTAGAAAATGATTAAGCTAGTTCGTAGTCAACTCAGCAACCGTTTCTCTAGCAATGGTGCCAAAAATGCTTGTTGACACTTGCTAACACCACTTGAATACTAGGTTGTCATCCCCAGCATGGCACTAGAGTGTACTATGGTATTTATACGCACACAGATAAATCCGCAAGCGCACGGATACCGTTGTAGCTTTTACCTGGTTAAAGGTTTTATCGTATTCACAGGGAAACGGGAGAACTGATCTATGCTCTAACTTAACCTAGATAGATAGGTAAGTGTAAATAGGAAAGATGGTGGAATTGAATAAGAACAGTTTTAAAGGTAATATAACAATGGGTGATAATATGGGAATAGAGAGTAGAGCAATCTAGTATATGGGCGATGGTAGGAAAATACAGAGGATAACTATGGTTTCTCTACTTCAAAGGGGTATGTCTATGTCTGGGACGAACCACGTGATAAGAATACACCACAAAGGATGCTTATCCATAGGCCGATAAACCCTACCCGTCCTGCTAACAGGAGGTGGACTATAGGGGACCAACATAACTGTCACCTACGCGGCCTACAACACGATCCAGCTAGACAGGGGATATCCACAAGTAATCTAGGTCTAAGCACCACGCTTACACCTATACTACAACTATAACCTATAGGGTCCTATAGATTAAAAGTACTCAAAAGAGTTGTGAACCAGAACATACATGAATAGTAATTACATAATGGAATAGAAGTAGATTACCAGAGTCATCCCATGAGCAAGCTTGATTAGAACTTGATCATGGCGAAGTACTACCGGAGGAAGAACCGACAGGCCGACCTCTCCTCCAATCCTCCCTGGCTCTCCATCTTGCTACTATCTAGATCTACTCTAGTTTAGAGATGAGAGGAGAGCTCTCATCTCCAAACCCTAGCTTTTGCTCTATCTATGTAGAGGAAAGGTTATCCTTCGAGGGCACCTCTCAACTCTACAATGAACTTGTCCTCCCCCAGGGGCCAGGGGGTCTGCTTATATAGTCCCCTCAAGTGAATCAGGGTCGTCGGATCAAACCGACATTGATTGAACATTTATCCTTGATCCTTTAGGTCGGTGGAGCGTAATCCGCGAGACGAGTCCAGATTGGACTCTAACTCAGGGCGGGCGCCATAGGGGGGAGGGCGGGCGCCCTGCCCCCAGGCCCGATCGCCTTCCCGTTCGTTCCCGTGGCTTCTGGAGTCTTCTAGATGATAGAAAATAGCGCGGCACGTTAATATCTCTATGTAAACCCGACATGTGGGCCTTTCCTCCATATTTCCTGATAACCCCCTGCAGAAATAGACAAACACCAAAACTTGTGGAATTTTGTTAGATAAAACCCTAAGTTTGGGTGTTGGTTGTATTTGGATCCTTTTCTTTATTTATTTGATGATTATATTTGGTACTTAAGGACCGTCAACAGTGTTGACGGTTCTTAAGTATCAATTTTAGTTATCAAATAAACAAGAGAAAGGACCAATATGCAACCATCACCTAAAATTAGGGTTTGATCTGACAGAATTCCACGAGTTTTGTTGTTTATCTGTTTCTGCCGGGGGTTATCAGGAAATAAGGAAGAAAGGCCCACATGTCGGGATTACATAGAGATATCAACGCACCGCGTAATTTTACATCATCTAGAAGACTCCAGAAGCCACGAGACCGAAGCGGAGGCGAAGCTGGGCCAGGCCCAGGGCGCCCGCCCCCCTGCTGGAGTCAATTCAGGACTCCTTCGCTCGGGATATTCCACCGACCTATTGGATCAAGAAAAACATAGTACCACCTCGGCTATCGACCCAAAAACGCATAGAAGGGGAGGACTATATAAGCGAGGCTCCCCTGGCCCCTGGAAGACATGAAGAAATTATCATAGAGACTGAGGGGTGCCCTCGAAGGAAAACCTCTTCTCTAATTAATATTTCTTTTTAGGCTTAGCAATCAATGTAAGGTAGAAATAGATCTTCTAGTTTCTACTAGATTGAGAGAGATAGAGTGGAGGTGTAGGGTGGAGGAAGCCCGGCCTGTCGGTGTCTACTCCAAGCTTGTACCTGCGGGATCAAGTTCTCCTAACCCGAAGCTTGCTCCTAGGATTCTTCAGTAATTCGACTTCTAAATTCTAGTAAGTTCTTGTTTTATTGTTCTTATGGTTTATGAGTTTACTTTAATCTCTTCGCGTAGAGTTTAGAGTAATCATTGCTGGCGTAAACGTGGTGTTTAGGCTGGGGTACTCATAGATATTCCCTGACTAGCTGGACCGTGGTAGTAGTGAGGAACGTGACATTTCCGAGCTACCTTTGTAGATCACATCTCGTTAGCAGGAAGGATAGGTTTTATAGGTGCGGGTTGAACATCCTTCGTGGTGTCTAGATTCCGTTAGCCTCCCCATTAGAACAGTAGATCATCCTTACCAAGGTTAGAAGGAGACTACGGTTGCAGTCTTCTCTATTTATCACTCACATCGAAAGACATTCTTTGTGCCGAAAGGGATAATAGCAATAGATTTGGTTAGTCAGATGCACCCTTTCTCCCAGTGGTAAAAATATAAATACGATACTCTGGAAAACCTCTCGGGTGAAATGCTCACCGATATCCGTGCGCTTGCGGATCATTTCCTTATTGCGTTACCAAATATCAACAAGCATTTCTGGCGCCGTTGCCGGGGAGAAAGACGGTTTGCTGAGATAACTTTGAGTCTTGCTATTATCTTGTATTATACTTTTATACTTTTATTCTTTTATCTTTTTATTTTTATCTTTATGGATAACTCAAATTCCATACCTATTATTAAATTCTTTGCACCTTTGGAGACCAGCCATAGACCGTGGGAGTCAACACGTCCTGCCCCTAATTATGATCCGTGTCCGTTGTTGATTGCAATAGGTCAAAACCAAACCTTTTCTATAGCTGAGGTCCTATCTTTTAATCAAAAAGATAATGCACTTTTAGCTACACCTAGGGAATCTTTTAATCTTTCTATAAATTCTGGTTTAGACCTAGCCCTACAAGACCATGTTTTTCCTAGATATTTTCACATTGGTCTTAATCATATAATCCTTGGTAGAGTCTTTCTTTCTTTATCAGTTAGTAACGCAAGGTATGTCTTCATTCGTGGACATCCTTCTTGTACTAGTCTTCATAGAAAAATCATAGAGATAGAGAAGGAATCATCTCCCATACAAGGAGAGGAAGTTTCAATAGCCGATTTCCAAACTTTCCAATCCCATGATTCGGCTATCCAACCCATCCTTGAGCCTAATAATCTTTACTATGCTCTTTCTCTTGAACCTCCCGATAATCCTATGAATCTCTCTAGACATCCCATGCATAAGGAGGATCGAGAAGAGCAACATCAATGGCTAGAGGGCATTAAAAATTCATGTGCTATCACCACATTTGAGATCTCTAACCCTCTCTTCTTTTCTATTTATAAAAACTTTAAAAGAGCGGTTGTCGATGCATATGTTTATAATAAATATTGCAGATCTCGTCGAGTTAATTGATGGTTTCCCAAGGACAAGCTTAGTGTCCTAAAACAAGCACTTATCAGATTGTAACATGAACTTCTAATTACTTGCAACATTACCTTGTGTATTGAGCATATAAAGATAATTGTAGAAATATTCCTTCGGGTATTCTTGTCACTAACCTTTCTAGGATTGGAGCAAGAAGACCGGATGAATGACAAGCGCAAGGTATGCCCAACCAATCAACATTGAATTAAATTCATCCAATCTTGAATTTTGCAAAATTCAAGCTTAGGGGAGTACTTCACATAAAAACATCCTTTGCCATGTTGCTATGTTGGTTGTCCTTACCTTTGAGACATGCTCAATTTGTTAAATACTAATCACACTATTTCATCTCCACTTAAGTAGATCTCTATAAATGCCATCACGCTACCTTTGTTTATCCTAGTAAGTGTTAGTTTGGAAGTACTGCACATACTTGTATTGGCTTTTAAATTAAGCATGGTGCTTAGGTTAAACAGCCTTCCTTAATCTGATTAGACATGGAGTCTAGTTCGGTTATCGAACTAAAAATTGCTTGTATAGACATTGGTATATTTTGTGGGACTAACCCCTGCAGGAAAACTTTCAATATCAACTTGGGAAGTCCTGAGATAAACTCACATTGGAGATGAAGAAAGTGACACATGAAGTTTAACACTTTGCACAAGAAAGATGTAGCTCATAAGAGATGATCCATGGAGGGAGCCACAAACACGATGCACAACCGCTAGAAAGGAAAGCTTCTACAAGGTGATACTGTACCATCACTCTTCAAAGGTTACATCTTAAGGTACTTGACTATCCTTTTATAAGTTTCTCCTTGGTTCTGGCGTTCACATAAATAAAGAGACAAACATGTATGATTTATAACTCTAAATTAACCAACCTAACTGATTCAACATGTTTAGTCCCTTAATCTTTGTTCTTAGTACTACCTTCGTAATCCCACGCTGCTAAACATATAAGCTAATATGTTGCACAATCAATCTTTGGAAGATAAAAACAAAACATAAATATAGATAGATTATCTTTCCATTAGGTTGGGCCATCTGATCTAACAAATGTTTTAAATGCTACACTCATGATCCATCAACTTTGTCTTGCTCACTATGCTTAAGGTTAGAAAAGAACAAATACACTTTTGGTTCTGTTGGTGTTTTCCACCAACAGAGCCCATGCACTTGATCTCTACCTTGTCTCTATGAGCAGGACACATTTTGAGAAACGTGAAGGCGTTTTACAACTCCCAGATTCCATTAAGTGAAGAACCGGGATCTACGAGCACAAACACAATGGAGATCAGACACTTAGTTTCCCAAAGGAAATATTAAAGAACCTCTGTATCCAAGTTGGTACCTTGTACGCTCCAGCAAACTTCGTGGTGGTAGAGACTGGTACTGAGGAGAGGGCACCCATCATCTTAGGGAGGCCATTCCTAAACACCAGAGCTGTCATCTACGTTAATGCTGCCAATATCAGTCTCTACATCAAGGGGAAGAAGGAGACTTTCCTTCAAGAACAAGACTACATAAACTTCAGAGCAATCCCGACATGAACCAAGGAAGAGGACTAACAGGAGGAACAGGAACAAGCAAATGTGGACAGAGTCAGCTAAGATGGTCACTGCAGCTCAAGGAGGTCAAGATCGTCGACTCAAGTCACCTTTCTTGATCAAGAAGGACGACCCTGGTGTTCCAATCATCGAGTGCACAACCAACAGATACTCTTTTTAGAAAACACTCTACGACACCGGATCGAACGTCAACATAATGGCCGCAGTCACTTATCAGCTCCTGCATGGAACCATGCCCCTACAACCAATATATATTTAGCTCCAGATGATTTTCAGAACATTGACATGGGAGAAGACGAGTACGATCCACCCATCATCCTTGGAAGACCATTCCTCAACACTATCAAAATTCTAAGCAGGTCAGGACAAGAAGAAGACAACGCAACCGCAACCAGAGGAGGCAAATCATCAAGGACGGATGGGCAGACTACGAAGGAGAAGTTGTAAGGTCAGAAGACGTTGAGTTTAAACAGAATTATCCAGAGGAGACCGAAGCATCAAGTCAGGTGTGGAAAATGAAGATAACTATACATGAAGAGGAGGCGCTGCCGAAAGTACCGACTACGCCACCCAACGAACCTCAGGATAATTGAGAAGGAGGAGAGTCCCGTTCGGAGGACTTAAAAACACCGAACGCCTTGCCAAGAGGTAAACTTGGTAGTTATCCTTTCCCTTTCAATTATTTCAAGTAGTTCACTTAGTTAATTAAGTTCTAAACAGAAAGTAAAAATGTGAAAAACAGTAAGCCCCATGTGAGGATACGAGTGGCATAAAACCCATAAGTACATTCACTATGGTGGCATAAAAATAAAATAAAAATATTTTTCTGCTTTATAAAATAAAAATATAAAAACAGGGAGTAATAATTATTAAGGAGTCTCAACATGATAAAGGCTAGATATTTATGCTAACACTTAATCAGTTCCACAAGCTTTGTTGTCTATTTGAGCTCCACAGAATCTAAGAATCAAGAAGACTGACAGACGGAGGATATTCTAATCGCTGTCACAATGCTGCTGACTTTCAAATACACCTCTGCCACTTGCTAGCTACATCAAGAGAAATTACGTCAAAATTCAGCTTGGGGGAGAGCACCCCCATTTATCTCGATAAGTATTTCTATCTATCTATCTTTATACTTATATTATTTTAGAATATAAATATACATAACTATGAAAAACCAAATAAAGATTTTATGCTTATATATATGTCTTTTGCTTAGTGTGTTTAATAAATAAATAAAGTGGCTATGCTAATCTGTATCTAAATAAAACTCAAGCATGGAAATGATGAATAGTTACTCTGCCTAATTTGCACATTTTAAGTTCTCTCTCAAGTTTAGACATAACTGTTATAATTTAAAGCTTGCTCTAGACCTAAACTTGAGGGATGAAAACTTGATCTGAAATCTAAGTTGTTAACGGATACGATATGGGAAGGTTGAGCTGTTGTTTATCTGTTTCTAGAGATGCTAGAATTCTGAAGAATTTTATCTTTGGAAATCTTTAAAATGTTGCATGATGAGTTCCTGTATGATGAGAGTTTAAATTCCTACCACAGCCATATATACATGCTTGCTAGACTTCGAGCCACACATTTACTTTTTACTGCTTATGAGCATTGAGTGTGGTCAAGCTGTGTAGACCCTTAGGAGCTTGTCATGTGGTTAAATCAAGATTCACTTGCACGTTCACTCACACATGCTACTTCTACTCCGGAAGTACCATCCACATATATCCATACATTTCCATCTTCAGAATCACCCAAAAATATTCTACTCCTAATCCGGGAGAGAATAGCCAAAAATAATTTTGTTCTTCCTTGTGTAATAAATGCCTCAAGATCAATAAAGAGTATTATTATTATGTCTTGTGTGTGTCTACTTTATTTTTGTGCAAGAAAGTAGAAAACAAGTATGGGGGAGATCCCTCGACATGCTAAACACACTCCGACTACACCACTCCACGATTCAGGTACACACTCTGCACACTTTACTCTACACATATATATATTTTAGATTATGCAGAATATTGTTCCCGACATGATAAAATAAAAAGATTAAAATATTTCTAATCATGATTAATCTCAATCTGTGATATTTCCTGAAAACTTGCAATTAGTATAAAATCATTTTTTAAAACCCTGTGTTACTTAAGTCAACATGGAATATGTGATGGTAGAGTATGAGTTTCTTATTCTTGATATCATTGTTGCTTGGAGAATTTATTTCAAAATGTTCAAATTCCTAGCTACCATCCTCAGTGTTTTATATGCCTGATAAAACTGAAATATTAAATATGATTATAAAAGCTATCTGCTCTGTATTGAGTTTGTTCAAAATGAGTTAGACCCTTGTTGAGAGATTTATCATGCTCCTAAGATCAAGACATTATTTCAGTAAGATTCACTCTTCTGAAGTATTATTGCATTAGAGGCATGGGCTATGCAAAAATAGAAGATATTTCGAGGAAATAAAAAGGAGCAAGTGCTCGACAACCTCGCAGAAAAAATGGACAAGTGTCCGGAAGTAGAATTAGGGGTACCTCGGTATCCACTTAAAAAAAAAGAAAAAAAATGACAGCCCATGGTCCCTCTAATAAGCAATATGCCAGCAAGAGTTGATAAAGTTTTTAATTTCCAAAGTCTTTGATCTAAGAGTATGACATTTCCCTCCTCGGATCCCGTTTTGATCAAGCAATAAATGCAAAGTAAGAATGCTTAAGAATTTTTGCAAATTAAAACAACCTCAGTGAGATATATATAAAAGATAATGAGTGATCTGAGAGAACCTATGAGGATAAAAAGGTATGCTAACTTTCTTTTAAAAATATACAAAAACTCCAAGTGGCAGGATTGAGAAGAAAGGATCTTTACTCTTAACCATATACATCCCTGACTATGGTACACAGTGGATTTTTAACACCCTGCAAATATAAAGAATGTTTTAAATGTTTACCCCAGATATTTTTCTGAACCATCCTTTTCTCGAGGATGAGTAAAAGCCTAAGTATGGGGGTATTTGTTGACGGTTCTTAAGTATCAATTTTAATTATCAAATAAACAAGAGAAAGGACCAATATGCAACCATCACCTAGAATTAGGGTTTGATGTGACAGAATTCCACGAGTTTTGTTGTTTATCTGTTTCTGCAGTGGGTTATTAGGAAATAAGGAAGAAAGGCCCACATGTCGGGATTATATAGAGATATCAACGCACCGCGTAATTTTACATCATCTAGAAGACTCCAGAAGCCACGAGACCGAAGCGGAGGCGAAGCTGGGCCAGGCCCAGGGCGCCCGCCCTGGTAGCCTGGGCGCCCGCCCCCCTGCTGGAGTCAATTCAGGACTCCTTCGCTCGGGATAATCCACCGACCTATTGGATCAAGAAAAACATAGTACCACCTCGGCTATCGACCCAAAAACGCATAGAAGGGGAGGACTATATAAGCGAGGCTCCCCTGGCCCCTGGAAGACATGAAGAAATTATCATAGAGACTGAGGGGTGCCCTCGAAGGAAAACCTCTTCTCTAATTAATATTTCTTTTTAGGCTTAGCAATCAATGTAAGGTAGAAATAGATCTTCTAGTTTCTACTAGATTGAGAGAGATAGAGTGGAGGTGTAGAGTGGAGGAAGCCTGGCCTGTCGGTGTCTACTCCAAGCTTGTACCTGCGGGATCAAGTTCTCCTAACCCGAAGCTTGCTCCTAGGATTCTTCAGTAATTCGACTTCTAAATTCTAGTAAGTTCTTGTTTTATTGTTCTTATGGTTTATGAGTTTACTTTAATCTCTTCGCGTAGAGTTTAGAGTAATCATTGCTGGCGTAAACGTGGTGTTTAGGCTGGGGTACTCATAGATATTCCCTGACTAGCTGGACCATGGTAGTAGTGAGGAACGTGACATTTCCGAGCTACCTTTGTAGATCACATCTCGTTAGCAGGAAGGATAGGGTTTATAGGTGCGGGTTGAACATCCTTTGTAGTGTCTAGATTCCGTTAGCCTCCCCATTAGAACAGTAGATCATCCTTACCAAGGTTAGAAGGAGACTACGATTGCAGTCTTCTCTATTTATCACTCACATCGAAAGACATTCTTTGTGCCTAAAGGGATAATAGCAATAGATTTGGTTAGTCAGATGCACCCTTTCTCCCAGTGGTAAAAATATAAATACGATACTCTGGAAAACCTCCCGGGTGAAATGCTCACCGATATCCGTGCGCTTGCAGATCATTTCCTTATTGCGTTACCAAATATCAACAAACAGTAGACACCAACATGCCGGGCTTCCTCCGATCTACACCTCCACTCTATCTCTCTCAATCTAGTAGATCTAGTCTACTCTCACATTGGATGCTACGCGCGATGAGGTGGGAACCCTAAGGATCCTCTCTCTCTGAATCCTATGTGGAAAATATGCTAATGAATAATTGGATTCCTCTCTCCCTGGGGCCAGGGGTGTAACACCCTAGGTGTTAAGCATGCACTTAGTCTTACCAAAGCAATGCATAAGCATTCTCATCAAACATAGCATCATGAGCATGTCACTCATCCCACAATATGACTTTATGTGTTTTATTCCATGTGCTTTAAATATGTTAAGAATATGATGCTTGCTTCTAAAAATTTGAAATATTCAAGATACGTTGATTTATGTGTAAGAAGATTTAAAAATATTTTTGTGCAATTTTTGGAGCAATAGAATTTAAGAAATGGAATTTATACAAAATCCCCAAATTGAATTTATTTGAAAACCTAGAACTAGTTTTAATAGGTAATTCAAATTCTGTTTGGAATTTGGTCTTGCTTATTAAAACAAAGTTGTAGGGTTTTTGTTTTGGAACAACTTTGTTTTTGGGAGCAAAAGGTGGAAATGATTTTAAATTGGTCCTAATGAATTTAGAAAGGAATTTGAGAAAAGAAATTCAAAAAAAATGGAAAAGGGGCAGGCGCTGTTGGGCCAACCCCGCCTCCCTTTCGGCCTAGACAGCGGCCCGGCCTGCCTCCCCCTCCCCCTCTCTCCTGCGCGTGGACGCCCGCCTCGTCCCAGCCAGCGTCGGCCACGTGGCGGCCGTACGCCGGCAAGGAGCGCGCCGCGGCCGACCGGCTTCACCTAGTCGGGACGCCGGCCCGGGCTCCCAGGCCACTCCATTCGCTTTGTCGCCCGCGCCTCTCTCCTTCCTCCCTCCGCTAGCGAGCGCAACGGAAGCCGTAGGAGCTCCGCCGCAGCGCCATCGCCGGAGCAGCTCCGCTGCTCACCGCCGGCCATACCAGTGCCCCAACCTCGACGCCAAAACCACCAGAGCACTCGCCGTCGTCGCGGTAAGCTCCTGCGAACGTTCTACCGAGGTGAGAGCCCGTCGAGCGCCGTGAATCGCTCGTCGGAGTTGCTCCGACCTCGCCGGAGAGCTCCGCCGCGTCGAATCTCGTTCGTTTCCGCCTCGTTTCACTTGCTTTTTGGCGCGTTAGATCCGTAGTCCGACGAGGAAGCTCGGAGGAGCCCTTGCGCGTGCTCTACCGCGCCGGAGCAGCCTGGCCACGGCGGGCAGCGCTGCCGTGCCGCCATGCATGCTCGTCGGAGGTGCTCCGGCCATTCTCCGGCCAACCTGAGGGTACCGCTAGGTGCGCCTCGCTGCGGGGAGCACGATGGTGCTCACCCCGTGGCCGGGAACCTCACCGCCGGCGAGATCTGCTCGTCGAAGGTGCTCTCCCTCTCGGTCTCGCTGACCAGTGGAGTCAGAGGCCCACTGTCAGTCGCAGGGGGACCGTGTTGGGTGTAGATCTGGGGTGTCTTTAGCGTTTCTGATCCCGTTTTTGATTTGATTTTCATAAAAAGGTTTTCCAGAAATCGGTTTAAAACTTGTAAAATCCATATCTTGAGTTCTACAGCTCCAAATTTGGTGAAATAAATTTTGGTGTGCTCTATATTTTCAGATCTACAGTTTGATGTAATTGCATGTCATGTTTGGACACTTTTTCTGGACAAAAATAATTAATCCATGCTTTTGCTAAACTTAGAAAATGCATAGTAATTAAAATATGGCTCAGAAAAATGTGAAACTTGATTTGTTGGCTCTACATGTATGTTAACTCACTGGGAAAATATTGCTATACATTATTTGGTGTATAAATGAATTTATAGTGATTTAAATGCTTGCATGGCAGTGGTTTATGATTTTTAATAAAAATTTGGATCATGCAATTAATCTAGAAATTTTTGTGGATGTTTCTTATGATATTAGACAAATTGTAAAAATATGAAATCTGCTGTTTGACACTTATACCACAGTAGAGTAATTGCACTTGCCTTTATGTAATAATGTTGTGATTTTTTTGTAGCTCAAAATAAGCATCCAAGAAATATGAAAAATTTATAGTAGACTTTATGCTTGACTGATAGTCTCCTGTAATTTTTGTGGAATTTATAAATGAACAGAACTGCATGCAAATTTTGATGGGCCTAGAAATGAATAAAGAAAATTATGAATTGTTATATATGGGTTAAATAGAATAAAAAGGGGGTTTGGTGTATCTTTGAAGCATCATGTGGGTTGCTGGTTACATTTGAAAACAATTTGTAGAAGAGAATGGAATAGATGTTTAGTTCAATTGTCTGTTCTTGGATGATGTTGACTACCCCGTAATGAGCATGACCGAGTGAATCACCTATGCATCATGTCATGATCATTTGGTACCTTCTCATACAAGCATCCAATCGGGCATTTTGCACTCCACTCATGAGCACACATGCATCATACAGGCTCACAGGAGAACAAGGTGGGACCCGAGGAGCCAGAGGAGATTCAGGAGCTAGAACCTCCGGAAGCACCGGAACCCGGAGAGGAGCTACAGGAGTGTCCGGATCACCGACCCAGCATGTTTTAGAAAGTCAAGCCCCGGAGCATTCTAAGTCTCCCTATTCTCGCTAACTTACATGATATACTATGCTTGTTCTACTATTGCATTTAAGTGATAGGAATTGCTTGATACCGTTGATGCATATGCACTCCTTGTTATCCCTACTTGTTATCTACCTTGTCCTATGTAGATAGGCACGGAGTCTATGCTTAGCTTGCTTAGTCCGGTAGAAGTCGGGTGATTCCCTGTCACCTGCGAGATATAGGTGGATACCTGCTTAATTAAGCAATGATTGCCTTGGGAAAAGAATAACCAAGTGTGGAATGGAATTGGAGACCGGGCAGGGTCTTATGGTGGGTTGACTATAGTGCCCCTGCCTGTGTTAGTTAAGGACCGATCGTTGACGGCCCTCTTGTCATGTTGAACGCATGCCCCATATTTAGCTGGAAGGATAAGTCGTTCCGACCGCGAAGCCTGAGCACTATCCGGGCCGGGAATCGGCCCGATGTACGCGCTGTATTGGTGATGGTTGAGGAGAACGACGTGGGCGCGGCGCGCAACCTTGATATACCTTGGATACCTCGGTCACCGGAACGGTCCTTGGGTACGGGCGGTGCCTGTCGAACCCGTGAATTGGTCCTGGATAGTGCAATACGGTGACCTGTAGCTCACTTGATCAGTGAGTGTGGTTTGTGTGGGGAATAAACTCGCCAGCTGGTTAGAAATCGATTCGAATCGCCATTGCTCCTGGATAGTGAGCACTTGACATGAGCTTCGTCCTCGTAGTAAAGGACTATGGAACACTTGGGTTATAATGATAAATGGTTTTAAGAATGCTATGATGAGGTACTATCATATCACTATACTTTCTTGTAATAGTGCAGGTGCAAACCTAGATACTAGGTAATGATACCTTCAACTTGAGCAAATTAAAAGAAGAAAGATTTATGTAGGTTATGATAATAGAATCCTGCGGTTATGCAAATTGGTTGTTAGCTACCCCACTATATAGCCTTCATGATCCTTGAAGAGTCTTTATTTTAAGTTTATGACGGGTAAGTCTAGCTGAGTACATTCTCATACTCAGGGTTCTACTCCCATGTTGTTTTGCAGATGGTCAAATGTACTATGGTTATTGCATCCTCTGTCTGTTCCCAGCCATGGGTGATGACTAGATCAAGGGCGATGGTCACTCCATCTTCTCTTCTGCTTTTGTGGGAATGACCGAATTATGTCACTGTATCGGACTAAGTGTGTGTGTTGTATTTGCAAACTATGAAGCTTCCGCTACTTGAAGAACTTGGTTTGTAATAATTTTTAAGAACTCCAATGTATTTTATGAATGTTGTAACCTGGATGTAGTTGTGGTTGGTGACCGCTAAACTTATTACGATCTTGGCTGTCTATACGATATGTGGTTCGAAATCCTTCAAGATTTCACGGACTACCGGGATTATATGGGTTTAAGCTCGACGGTTTGACTATGCAAATGGTTACTGTTAGGCTTAATCTCTTATAATTTGGTCGGTTCTGTTACAAGGGGGCCTTGCATATATAGTCTTTTCAAATGAATCTGGGCTGTCGGATCAAACCGACATTGATTGAACGGTTATCCTTGATCCTTTATGTCGGTGGAGCATAATCCGCGTGATTCACCATGATTGGCTACAAGAGGTGGGCGGGCGCACTAGAGGGTAGGGCGGGAGCCCTGCCCCCGGGTCCGATCGCCTTCTCGTTCGTTCCCGTGGCTTCTGGAGTCTTCTAGATGGTAGAAAATTGCGCGGCACGTTAATATCTCTATGTAAACCCGACATGTGGGCCTTTCTTCCATATTTCCTGATAACCCCCTATAGAAACAGATAAACAACAAAACTTGTGGAATTCTGTCAAATCAAACCCTAATTCTAGGTGTTGTTTGTATATTGGTCCTTTCGCTTGTTTATTTAATAATTAAAATTGATACTTAAGAACCGTCAACAGCGGCGGCCATAGAACTCTGGCGAGCTCATTCACGCGACAGAGAGGGGGAGGGAGGAAGAGAAAGGCACCGACGTGATCCTCACCTTGTTGCGAAGCTCGAGCAGGTGTTCTCGCTGGCACGGACAAGGCAGCGGGGAAGACTAGCTTCGGTGGTTTCCAAGCTCGGGGCGCGGCAATGGCAGCAGCGTGGCTAGGGCATGGATGACGGCGGCGGCTACCCTAGGGTTTAGGGAGGGGCGCGGCTCGCAAGGGCGAGGCCTTTATAGGCCGCGGGGAATATGGGGGTGCACGCACTGGGGCCGAATCGATGGCGGCGGGCGCATCCCGCGCGATGCGGGCGGGAGGTTAGGGATGAACACTTCCCTTGAGAGGTGGGCCCCGCCTATCGGTGGCAAAGCACGGGCGCCGGGTGGAGCTGGGCCGCGGGGCTGCAGGCCAGCGGCTGGGGCGCAAGATGGGCCGCGGCCCACGCAGGCGGTGCGAGCGCGGAGGGGGAAAAGAGGGGGTGGGCTGGGCGGCTGCTGCTGTTGGGTTGGGCCAAAAATAAAGAGTGTCGGCCCAGTTGAAAGGGAAAAAATACCTTTCTATTTTTATTCAAAAGGGTTTTAAACCAAATTTTTCACCAAAGCGAAAGAGTGCCGGCCCAATTGAAAGGAATTTATTAACTTGAGGTTATTTTAAGAATTGTTTTCTTTACTACTTTTGGAAACAAAGCATATTTTCTTAATAACACCTTTATATTTTTTAACTCAAATATGAATTAGTTTTCGAAAGGACTTTTAGTGTTTTATAGACCGAAAGGACCTAAACGTGCTTGCTAGAAATTTTGAAATTCATTTTTGTGTGACAAGCCAAACAAAGCTAGTGCACAAAACACACATCAAATAAAACACTCTCCTCTTAATTTAATAAAAGATTTAAAATTTCACATTTTTCTGATTTTGTAATAACAATAATTAATAAAAAATCTTGTAACATTTTAGAAAAAATTTAAATCCTTATTTAATTTAGTGTTTTCTAATAACAATCCAAAATTAAAAATTTTGGAGTGTTATAGATCTACCCCACTTAACATAAATCTCGTCCCGAGATTTGAAGAAACTAGAGAGAAAGATAAAGTAGATCATCAAAGTTGTTTCAAGACTTCCAAGACATGATCAAAGGATTAAATATAGACATAAAGGGTATAGAGTATGGCAAAGATTGATGACAAGGAAAGATAAAGATATGATATAAATTGATCTTTGGATCCTGTATTATGATAAGATTCAAGGGCAAGAAACCAATATTAACAGGAGATGATACATAGGAGATAAAGATAGATATTATAGTGCTCACAATTTCCTTGATTCCAGATACGTATAAGATAGTAGATGAAAGGATAAAGAGTTAGCAAAAATTGACAAAGACTTAGATTTTTTTTATGTCTTCACGCTTAATCATTTGTAGTCCTATGAGACGTAGGATCAAAGATCACATGTTAGAAAAACTGATAAGGGTTCATCGCAAGATGGGGATCAATCTGTAGTTCTTCATATCTTCTGTTTTTATATCCTCGAGAGTGATGATCGTAACTTCCGCTACCCCACTTAAACCAAGTGTTAGCTTATCTTCAAAACTCCTATTTAAGAACTTCATCTTGCCAGATCGGAATGACCTTTAGAGATTTCCTTCAATAATTACCAGTCTAATAACACACTGCTCTCCTTGAGATTCTGATGATCCACGAGAGAAACAACACAATGATTAGAAAGGATGGATTAAGATTATCTTAATTTCCTTGTTGATGGTGTGGAATTATGCCAAAAGATGAAAAGTGTCTTTAGGAGAAAGTTCTCGAGCACAACCCGAGAAACCAATCTAAGGTATCTAGTGAAATTGACCATATATTAATATAGTTCAGTCTTCAGGTTCTCTATTTCATCACGTGATAATCCCACCAAGATTGTAGAGTGAACATAAATCTTATCTTAGGACTTTGATTTCTTATGCCTTGCTTGGATAGGTCAACGGGCATTACACTTTCTATTGGTGTTTTGCCCCCGGGGGGTCACACCAACGAGTAAACTTGTATGCGTGTTTCCTCTCCCAGATGGTGATGCAAGAAAGACACAGAGATTTATACTGGTTCGGGCAAGAGAAGGCACTACGTCCAGCGGGGGGAATGTTTTCTATTGTCTTGCAGCTAAGTGCTTGTACAGGGGTGAATACAAGTGGGTATTGTCGTGGATTCTATGTCCTAGATGGAAGCGATGTATGGTTGTTGTTCTACGTGTAGTGTTGTGTCTATCTCTTCCTCAGCCTCCCCTTTTATAGTACCAAGGGGAGACCTAGGTTACATGGCGTAGGCATTTAAAATAAAGCTCGGTAGGGGCGTGGTGCGCTGACCTACTCGAGGCCTCCGTACCGGCGTGGCCTCGAGCCATCTTGTTACTAGGTACTATGGTGATGATTGCGCATGCTTCTTGGTTCGGATCTTGTACGTCGCCTTAGATTGACTTAAGTGTGGGCACGCCTATACATCACGGCAGTAGTCGTGTCCGGAGTGGTTGAGGTGCTATCTTTCGTCGCCTAACTCTTCTCTAGGAAGGAACGTACTCGCTCGAGGGTCTAGCACTATGCAGGGCTTTGTTGAGCAGTGCGTTGACTTGGGGTGCCTCGAGGGGTGCCGTGATGTGACATATCGACTGTCTCACTGTGCTGGGGCCATACTCTTACTCATCTAAGGGCTAAAGCTGTGGAAAGGGGGATTGGATGCGTGCTTGCTCCCTATCACGTTTCCCACGACTCTCCGGTTAGGTGAGAACATGGCAGGCGCATTAAATGCCCTGACTCCTACACCCGTGACAGACGACGGGCGGCGCCTTTGCGCTCGACACCTGCTGATTCGCCCGAGCCACTTCTGTATTCGATGGTTGCCGTTTAGTCTAGCCTCTATTGATTCACACGACCCCTTTTCCGTGTTCGAGGCTATGGTCGACATCATGCTTTGGCGATTACGCGCGCTGGGTGGGGGCGTCGAGTCAGGGGCCTTGATTTAGTGGTAGGATCGTCTCGTTATGGGCGTCGGTTGGGGTACCCCTTATTGACAGCCTCGACGTTAGCCCCCGAGTCTCTACTCGAGCGCTTGCGCTCAGGTGGAGGCTGTCGACGAAAGCTAGTCGGCAGTCTACCTTAGGGTATACCCACGGTAGTAGTTTATCGGTAGATGGTGCGCAAGCTACGAACTTGATGGTGACGCAAGACACGAACAAGATTTTTATCCAGGTTCGGCCGCCGAGCTGGTGTAATACCTACGTCCTGCGTCTTATTGTATTGATTTGTGTTGAGAGAATCATGTGTCCTAGGGGGGTCCCTTGCCCCTCCTTATATAGTCCGGAGGGCAGGGTTACAGATCTGGAAACTAATCCTAGTCGGTTACAATTGCCATAGATAGTTCGATATCAATTCCTATTCTAACCGACTAGAATCCTGCTTGATCTCCACGTCTTGTTTCCTTGCGCGAAACTCCGAGCGATCGGATCAAGCCTCAAACTTGTCTTGTAATGGGCCAAGCCTCCTGACCCAAGTCTAGCCGTAAGGGTATAGGGGTTTATACCCCCACAGCTAGTCTCCGAGCACCAGGTATTGTGAAGTAACACGCCGTCTTGAGCCTGTTCGACCAGTGAAGCTTGACATCTTCAATAGGTAGGGAAGTCGCCTGAATAGTTGTAATGGTATTTTGACCAACTCAAAAAATAGTTGATCAACATTGGCATCGAAAAAGCTGGTTGTTCGAAGAATGCATGGTGCTCTTAAGAAAAAATATTTCTTTTCTCGGTGAAGTGTGCCCACTTCACTTTTTCAAAAAGTGCACTCTAGCCAAAAAGCCAACAAGTTCACTGCAAGGTGAAGTGTGCCCACTTAGTCCCCGAGCCTGGTAGTAGGTGACATAGGCACGTGGTGCCAGGGTCAGAAGAAAAGTCCTCAGAGCAATTCTTAAACTGAGATGCTTCGCCAGATGCATCGTACCGATGTAGTCCCCGAGCTTGCTGGAAGGCGAAGTATGAGCCTTGTAGCAAGGTCTAAAAAATTAAAATTATCCAGTTCCTGAGCATCTCATGCTCGTTTGCCATCGGATAGACTTATAAACCAGTCCCGAGCAGATAACGCCTTGGTGGTTAGTATAGTCCCTAATTCTTCCAAACTGACACGCGAGTCGACTAGTCCCTGAGCGTACAGTGCTCAGTGGTCGGTGCGGTCCCCAGATCTCCGGACTGGCGGACTGGGCGACCAGTCCCCGAGCATACAGTGCTCGGTGGTCGGTGCAGTCCCCAGATCTCCAAACTAGCGGACTGGGCGACCAGTCCCCGAGCATATTGTGCTTGGTGGTCGGTGCAGTCCACAGATCTCCGAACTGGCGGACTGGGCGGCCAGTCCCCGAGCATACAGTGCTCGGTGGTTGGTGCAGTCCCCAGGAACGTTGACCACCAATTCTTACCACATAAATGAGTGACGTGACGAGACCTCCTGACGCATTGTCAGATGGTTGCGTGAAAAGGTGCGCCTGGTAACTGTGCAGCCGCTCTTTGTGCGGTTCGAGAAAAGGAAACCATCAATTATACGAAAAAGCCGCCGTATTAACTGCCGGTAATTGTTGAAAACCGAAACGCCGCGTCCGCCGTTGGGCCCGCCCACTTCCCAAGAATGCGGGAAGTGGGAGGGGTGGAGTTGTTGCTTATAAAAGCTTGATATTGCCCCCTGTATTGCTTACCCTGCCATTGCCTTCAAGCTTTCCACTCTTGCCTTCTGCAACCACCATCAGTCCGCCCAGCTCGCATACATTCCCGCAGCATCAATGGCGAAGAGCGACTCCAAGAAGAGGGCCGAACTGATGGCTAAGGAGTGGAAGAAGTCCCGAAGTAGCATGAGGTCCCTCAACGACCTCGTCGACATGGGGCTACTGCACAGCCAAGAGCTCGGCGGGTGGAGGGTGCCAGAGGGTGAGAGCTACCCCGACCCCCGTGCCGGTGAGATCGTGGTTTTTGAAGACTTTTTCAAGAGGGGTTTTGGGGTTCCCGTCCATCCATTTCTCCAGGGGCTTCTTCTTTACTATGAGATTAGGATCTGCAATCTGCACCCGAACTCGATTCTTCTTATTTCCACTTTTATCCATCTGTGCGAGGCCTATGTTGGGATAGAACCGCACTTCGATCTTTTCTGCTTGAGGAAGAAGGGAGCGGTTGGAGGCTCCAAGATTGCAGGTTGAGTATACCTCAATCTCCGTGACGGGATGAAGAACCGGTATCTTAACTGCCCGTGGAACACTTCTCTCACCGAATGGTACAAGAAGTGGTTCTACGTCAGGGAAGAGCCGAGCAGCTCCACGTTCTGCGACGTGGGGTACATTCCCGAGAAGAGGGTCAGCTGGACGGACCGCCCAGAGTTCGCCGGTCAGGTAGAAGACCTAATGAAGCTGATCGACTGGTCGCATTTAGACGGGCTAGGAGTGGTCGGCAACTTCATCTGTCGTCGGGTGATGCCCTGCCAAAAGAGGGTACATTCGGTGTACGAGTACACAGGGAGCCAGGACCCGACCAGGATGAGTCCTGAAGTTCTAGAGAAGATAGAAGTGCAACAGCTGTTGAACGAGCTGTTCAACTTTGCGGACAACAGCTTCGTTCGAGGTGGTGATCGGGTGCAGGCCTACAAGCTGGGGCGACCAGCTCCTAAGGTAATGTTACTAACTGATGTTACCTCCTTAGTTCTTGTTCTTCCTAGTTGTTGACTTGTCTTTGTTACTGTTGCAGATCGGAGATGTTGACCGGTGCACAGTGTACATATCACTGGCACCTGGCATGGAGAATCCCACGGGGGAAGACCCACCAGAGGACGACGCTGCTCGGTGTACTAGGTACACCAGCAGTGAGGAGGAGCAGAACCACCCCGCCCGACCACCGAGGACAGAGTGGCGGGGAAAAGGCCACTGGCAGCGGACCCCTCCCCTGCGGCAATGCTGCCGGTAGAGAGCAGCCAGGCGCCAAAGCACCGTCGACTCGTCCGGATCGCCGATGACGACGACGAGGAGGAGGAGGCCACGCCGTCGTTGGTCTGGAGGCCTCGCAGTCGTCCGGACGTTGCGCCGGCCACCACTGGTCGGGTGACAAGGGACCCACCTGCTCCGCACGTCGAGCCGACGTGCGTCGTAGAGACGAGGGCGCAGGCACCGACCGGTAGGATCAGGAGGAGGTTCACCGCAACACACCGGCGCTCTGACATGTAAGTTTGCATTCTTACTTTTGTGCTGTGATGTTTTGCATTTTGTTGCTATGTTTTGACACTGGTTAAATGTCGTCTTACTGTTAGCGTGGCGTCGGACGTCGATCCTGACCACGTTGGTGGCTAGAGGGTGGCCGAGCCCGTTGCTGCCGCTGGGGATGCTGCGCCGCAGACCACGGAGCAGCCCGCGGCAGCAACCGTGGCTGAGAGCGCCGAGGAGCATCCGGCCTCTGCAAGGACCACGGCGAGCACCCCGACGAGGGATGAGGAGGCTACGAGGACCCCTCCCCCGAGTAACGTCGTGGAGGAGGAAGACAGAGTCCTGACTCCTCCCCCAGCCGAAGAGAGGGGAGTCCCAACGCCGCCCCGGGCAGGAGCCTCTTCGCCCGCAGGCTCCCCTGGCCTGGACCAGGGGCCAGTGATGCCTGCGACCACAGCCGGTGGCAGTGCGGCGAACGAGGAGACCCAGGCGGCCTCTAACGACAACGTGGAGGAGATTGAAGGTCGTCCCCGTGATGGCAGCCAGCACGTCTACGTGTGGCGCCAACACGGGGACCACTTCATCGAGCACGAGGAGCTCACGGAGACGGAAGAGGCCGCAAGGGTGGAGCGCGCGGCCAAGCGTCTCGTGGACGAGGATAAGGTAAGTGGTCCTTTGTGCTGCTCGACACTTATGTGCTGTTTTGCTGGGTTCGACATGTGTTCTTCTTGCAGGGCGCGATGAAAACGGCGAAGTACCGGAAGAGGTGCTTCGACCAAATTGAGGGCATTGTGGCCGAGAACAAGGCCCTGTCCGCGGAGGTGGACCGGCTTCGGTCGGAAGTTGGGGAGAAGGTGGCCGAGATGAGTGCTCAGGAAGAGCATCGCCTCGAGCTCACTCGACGTTTAGCCGACCAGTATCGGCAACGGACAGGTCAGTCACGTACTCTGAGCAGCTGTATGTAGCCACATGGCTAGTTGTGTTGACCAGGGGATTGTTCCTGTAGACTTGGAGGAGGAGGTTGCGCGCCTCCAGCAAGAGAAGGAGCAGCTCGGCCAAGAGCTTGCCGGGGCGCTGGAGGCCGAGCGCCGAGCAGGCGAGGAGCTAAGCCACGGGAATCGGGAGTTGTCTGGTAATAACCGTGCCACCCCCTTTTTTATTTGCTTGCTCCAGGTTCCTTTCCTTGTTCTTGAACTGACCTCCTGCTTGGTTTGTAGTGCTCAAGGTGAATACCAAGAAGCATTTAGATGATCTGGTCAAGGATCGGGACTCCTGGAAGACCAACTGCATTAAGCTTTGGAAAGGAGTGGCCCCGGTTCTAGACTTGATCAGCCCCGAGCTTCCTGAAGACCAGCCCCGCGCGTCGAGACTAACGCCAGTCGAGAAGGCGCAACGGGCATGGGACTGGCTCCAGCAGTTCGTCAAGGACGCCGGAGAGTTCGCCAGCGCGCATGTCCTTAGCATGGTGCGCGCCCACTATCCCCTGGTCGACGTGTCCAGGCTGGAGAGGGGGTACCCCAAGGAAGTTGGCCCGCAGGAGGCAGACGACCTTCGAACTGGCCTGCTTGACTTGTCGTCGACGGTGATCGGCGACATCAACCTATGCGGGACGGCCACTCCCCCCGACCAGCCGGGGTCAGACAGATCGGCCAAGGAGTTGTCAGGGGCGTCCATTGCCGGAGATGGGCGGTCGACGCCTGCGGTCTCGACCAGCTAGGCACCAGTGGCCCCGACCCCTTCGTCTGGGCAGCAAGGCCAAGCGGGTGATCAGCCCGAGCAGTAGGCCTGTAGGATAGTCTGTAGGAGTAGACTAGTAACCGCCCGTCGGGGTGTTTATTGTAAACTCTATATGTAAAGTTTGTAATAAAGTTTGATTTTGTCATGACCATGATTTTGAGCACTGTAATGTTATCTGAGTGATGTATCACTGTGTCTGATTGATAGTCATTAAGAATCTTCGCCGCAGAGGAAGATTGTTGTGCTCGTCGAAAGCTCTGCGTGTAAACAATGTATAGCGAAAAAGGAAAGCTTTTATTATTGCTAATTATAATAAACTTACAAGCAAAAGGTACTGGAACTTATGGATAAAAACGGCGCAGTTTGTCTATGTGCCAAGAATTAGGCACGCGTGTTCCATCTGGATACGCCAGTGTGTAGGATGTAGGACGTGTGACTTCGGCGACCACAAAGGGTCCTTCCCAGGGCGTGGATAACTTGTGCGCTCCTTCCTGGTTTGTTTTCCACTTGAGTACCAGATCACCGACCATGAAAGAACGGTCTTTGATGTTCCTGTTGTGGTACCGCCTGATGGCTTCGAGATACTTTGCGGCTCGAAGACATGAGATTAGACGTTTTTTCTCCATGCAGTTGATTTCGAGTTCCCTGGCATTGTTAGCCGTTGATTGGTCGAAGTTTTCAACTCTTGGAGATCTGAAGGTTACATCAGACGGGAGCACTGCCTCGGAGCCATAAACCATGAAGTAGGGTGATACGCCCGTATTGCGGCTGGCCTGTGTTCGGAGACCCCAGACCACGACCGGTAATTCTTTCATCCATCGACCAGGCGCTCTGTCGTTCTCGGTGTACAACCTTTTTTAAGGGCATCAATAATCATCCCGTTCGCGCGTTCTACTTGACCATTTGCTCGTGGGTGAGCTACTGACACGTATTTTATGACTATGCCTCTGTCATCACAGAAGTCCCAGAACGTAGTGCCAGTGAACTGAGTGCCCAGGTCGGTGATTATACTATTAGGGATCCCGAATTTGTGTATGATTTGATTGAGGAACTCCACGGCTTTCTCGGAGGTTGCTTTGACAAGTGGCATGTATTCGATCCACTTTGAGAATTTGTCAATTAACACGAAGACAAACTTGAAGTTGCCGGGAGCCAGTTTAAATGGCCCGATCATGTCGAGGCCCCAGCAGGCGAAAGGCCAGGATGACGGAATAGTTTGAATCTCGTGAGCAGGTACGTGGGTCCTCTTGGCGAAGAACTGGCATCCTTCACAATGTCGGACCAGCTTCTCTGCGTCGGCGACCACGGTTGGCCAGTAAAAACCTGCTCGGAAAGCCTTCCCGACCAGTGTTCTGGAGGCTGTGTGGTTCCCGCAGGATCCGGCGTGTATGTCATCTAGGAGCTTGATGCCATCATCTTGGGATATGCATTTGAGCAGCACTTCAGAACTTGCATTTTTTCGCATAAGTTTGCCGTCCACCAGTATGTAATTCTTTGATCGTCGAATGAGGCGCTCGTTCTCTGTTTTATCCTGAAAGCCCGACCCGTCCGATATATACCTGATGAACGGGGTGCGCCAATCACGGCTGCTGGTTGTCGGAGTAGCGTCGTCTATGAGCATTGCCTCAATAGGTTGCTTTTCGACCAAGTCTATGCCCACACTTGGCTCATGGATGTCCTGGACGAAAACACCTCGCGGGATCTGGGCCTGAGATGACCCTAACTTTGACAGCGCATCCGATGCCTGGTTCTTATCCCGGACCACGTGGATGTACTCTATGCCATAGAACTTGGATTCCCATTTGCGGATTTCTTTGCAGTAGAGATCCATCTTCTCGTGGGTTGCGTCCCATTCCTTGTTGAGCTGGTTGGTAACTAAAGCGGAGTCGCCGTGGATGTAGAGGCGTTTGACTCCCAACTCAATGGCTAGTCGTCTGCCATGCAGGCATGCTTCGTACTCAGCGATGTTGTTTGACGCCGGAAAGAGGATCCTAAGGACGTAGCGCAGTTTGTCCTTGTTAGGCGACACGAAAAGTATCCCAGCACCAGCGCCGTTGATGTTCAAGGACCCGTCGAAGAACATTGACCAGTGGTCGGAGACATCGGAAACGGGAGGCTCGTTGAGATCTGTCCACTCTGTGATGAAATCGACCAGGGCCTGAGACTTAACTGTGGTGCGGCTCTAGAAATCCAGGGAGAATGGGCATAATTCCATTGCCCATTTTACGATTCTACCGTTGGCGTCTTTATTGCGCAGAATATCTCCAAGAGGGAAACTGGTGGTTACCAAGACCTGATGGCCATCGAAGTAGTGCTTTAGCTTCCTTGACATTATTAGAATGGCGTATATGAGCTTTTGTATTTGTGGGTATCTGGCCTTGGACTCATTTAAGACATCGCTTATGAAATAAACGGGTCTCTAGACTTTGTAGACGTGACCTGGCTCGTCTCGCTCGACCACTATTGCCGTGGAGACAACCCTGTCGGTTGCTAGAATGTAAAGGAGTAGGTCTTCATTGGGCTGAGGCGCTGTGAGAACAGGCGGTGAGGTGAGAAAAGTCTTGAGCTGGGTGAACGCAGCGTCAGCTTCCTCTGTCTAGGAGAATTTTTCCGACGCCTTCAAGAGTTTGAAGAAAGGGAGGCCTTTTTCTCTTAGTCTTGAGATGAAGCGGCTGAGAGCGGCCAAACATTCGGTGAGCTTCTGAATATCCTTGACATTCTTAGGTGGTCGCATGTCGAGCACTGCTTTCACTTTTGAAGGATTCGGTTGTATGCCGTCGCGGCTGACGACGTTGTCGAGTAGTAGACCAGAAGGGACCCCAAAGATGCACTTTTTGGGGTTAAGCTTCCACTTGTACTTGTTTAGTGCCTTAAAGGTTCGGTCTAGGTTGTTGATTAGGGTGCTTGCATCCCTTGTTTTGACGACGACGTCGTCTACATAAGCCTCGATGAGGTCATCACGAATCTCGTCGTGGAGGCATTGCTGGATGGCCCGTTGATAGGTGGCTCCGGCGTTTTTGAGTCCAAAGGACATGGTCGTGTAGCAGTATGCGCCGAAAGGAGTAATGAAAGACGTTTTGATCTGATCATCTTCCTTTAGCGAGATCTGGTGATAACCAGAGTAGCAGTCTAGAAAATAGAGGAGTTTGCATCCGGCCGTTGGGTCGACCACCTCGTCGATGCGAGGGAGACCAAAAGGATCTTTAGGACAGTGTTTATTGAGATCAGTGTAGTCAACGCACATTCTCCATTCATTATTCTTTTTGCGTACAAGAACCGGATTGGCGAGCC
Source organism: Sorghum bicolor (assembly GCF_000003195.3). NCBI lineage: Eukaryota > Viridiplantae > Streptophyta > Magnoliopsida > Poales > Poaceae > Sorghum > Sorghum bicolor. The sequence goes on from NC_012871.2 coordinate 42,390,396, forward strand.
AATCAGGATGATACACTTCTTTTATAAATCCGACTGCTAGAAGCCGTGTTATTTCTATCCTAATAGCCTCCTTTTTGTCACGAGCGAACCGTCACAGCTTTTGCTTGATGGGTCTTGCGGTCTTCGAGACATTTAAGGAGTGCTCGATCAGGTTTCATGGGATGCCTGGCATGTCTGCGGGTTTCCATGCAAAAACGCTCACGTTGTCCCTTAGAAACCTGACGAGCGCATCTTCCTATTTAGGATCCAGGTTGGCCCCGATGAGGGACGTCTTCTCGGGGCTGCCTTCGACCAGCTGTACTTCCTTGTATTCCCGGGACTTTGAATTCTTCCTGGCGCTCTCCTGCTCGGGTCGTCGGAGCTGGTCGGGAGGGAGCTGTAACAGAACCGACCAAATTATAAGAGATTAAGCCTAATAGTGAACATTTGCATAGTCAAACCATCGAGCTTAAGCCCATATAATCCCAGTAGTCCAGGAAATCTCGAAGGATTTCAAACCACATATCGGACATACAGCCAAGATCGTAATAAGTTCAACGGTCGCCATCCACAAATACATCCAGATTACAACATTCTTAAAATACATCGGAGTTCTTAAAATTATTACAAACCAATTTCATAGGTAGCGGAAGCTTCATAGTTTGAAAATACAACACACACACTTAGTCTGATACAGTGCCATAATTCGGTCAATCCCACAAAAGCAAAAGAAGAGACTGAGTGACCATCGCCCTTGGTCTAGTCATCACCCATGGCTGGGTACAGACAGAGGATGCAATAACCATAGTACATTTGACCATCTGCAAAACAACATGCGAATGGAACCCTGAGTACGAGAATGTAGTCAGCTAGACTTACCTGTCATAAATTAAAATAAAGACTCTTCAAGGATCATGAAGGCTATATAGTGGAGTAGCTGACAACCTTTTTGCATAACCGCAAGATTCTATTAACATACCCTACATAAATCTTTCTTCGTTTAATTTGCTCCAAGTTGACAGTATCAATACCTATTATCTAGGTTTGCACCTGCACTATTACAAACAAGTATAGTGATATGATGGTACCTCATCATAGCATTCATAAAACCATTTATCATTATAACCCAAGTGTTCCATAGTACTTACTACGAGGACAAAGCTCATGTCAAGTGCTCACTATCCAGGAGCGATTGCGATTCGAATCGATTTCTAACCAGCTGGCGAGTTTATTCCCCACACAAACCACACTCACTGATCAAGTGAGCTACAGATCACCGTACTGCACTATCCAGGACCAATTCGCGGGTTCGACAGGCACCGCCCATACCCGAGGACCGTTCTGGCGACCGAGGTATCCAAGGTATACCAAGGTTGCACGCCGCGCCCTCGTCGTTCTCCTCAACCATCACCAATACAACGCGTAAATCGGGCCGATTCCCGGCCCGGATAGTGCTCAGGCTTCGCGGTCGGAACGACTTATCCTTCCAGCTAAATGTGGGGCATGCGTTCAACATGACAAGAGGGCTGTTGACACTTCTTAACGCAACCACTGGATATCGGTGACGGCGCCAGAAGTGCCCTGGTAGGGTAACTCTATTTACTATTGGATAATTCCGCAAGCGCACAGAATGTACCGCTGTAGCACTTCACCAAGGAGTATTCCAAGGTATCGTAATTTATATTTTCCCAAGGGAAAGCGGCTAAGTGTGTTTAACAAAAAGGGGAATGAGATTCCTTGAGTTATCTGGTATCAACTAGTGAATAAGGGTGGTAAATAACGAATAGGAAGGGTAGTGGTGAATCCAAGGTCCTATGCTAAAGGTAAATGGTAGAGTTAGCTAGGTGGGAGGACAACGAGTGAGTAAAGGACTCCTATGTATCTAACTTGACTTCTGTGACTTACTTTAATAGATAATTGTCTTAACTACGCTAGAGCCTTACTAACTGTGTGCGAGGGATAGCCGAGCTGGTAAGACGCTTAGAAGGTTTTTCACCTAACCCCTTACCGAAAGCGACTATTGGGCTTATGGACGCCTTACCTTTTAAGAACTAGCCTGTACGTGTGGAGAACCTAATGCCGCCCACGATCTGTCACCTACTAGGGAGTGCGCTCCTACTTTCCGTTCAAGCCAGCGGTAATCAAAGGTAATCTTAAGTATGAGCACCACGCTCACACTTAATCCTACAACTCTAACTAGTTGCAGCTAGCTAGAGCTCCTATACAAGATAGGACGATGATGCACACACAGGAGTGGTTACAGGTCACTAACTTCACTAAGACAACTATATTACTAAAGTAAATGCACAACAAGACTAAAAGACTTGCACTAAGTAAGAACTCAGTAAAGTAAAGTAAGAATAATATATTAATAAAAGGAAAGTCTTACAAAAGTAGAAAGGTACAAGAGCTATACCAGACTCTCCAGAAGACGACTCCGGAGACCCCGAGCTTCGCTCGACTCGACTCTAACTCCCACTCTAGACTAACTACTACTCTACTTGTATGCTTGGAACTTGTCATGCACTTGGCCTTGGAATTGCACACTTGAAATGAAGGGTGGAGGCTGCCTTTTATAGAGGGAGATGGAGTAGGGGTTACTCCATCACCACGTCATCGATCCGCGTGACATCTTCTCTCCACCCTTGGATCAAACCGACCTCACAACCGCCATTTGATCAACGGCAGGGGCAAATCAACATGTGGGACATGTGGGGAAGGTCGGTGGGAGGCCACCGACCCTGGAACCGCCTTTGATGTGGGGTCGGGCGACCCCACTTCTGGGCCTCTGGGCCCACCAGCAGTGTCCACAGGGGTCCCTTATGTCGGTGGACTAGGTGGCACACCTGGGTCCCACCAAAGAGGGGTCGGGCGACCCCCTCCCTGTGGGCCCAGGGTGTCACCTGTTGTCCCCTCGATCTCCTCTTGATGATTCTGATGTTGGCTTTGTCAAATAATGTCTTGAATTTGTTGTTCCTGCATAAACAAGCTAAGAGTACAAGTGGAACTAGTTATGGATAAAATATGTTCATGTCATGTCATTTCCCCTTGCAACCGAGGCATGTTGACGGTGTTTTGTATGTGGATTTCTATGGTATATCCACCGTCAACAAGATCCCCCAAGCTTAACCTTTGCTCGTCCCGAGCAAACAATCAAACTTAGCCTCGGTGGATCAGGTATTGTTACTATGTTCACATTTCAAGAGTACCATGTGTACAACAAAGTTCTTCTCTTTGCATGAAAAATTTAGCTATGTAAACTTACCCCTATTACCTTAGTCCCTTATGGGGCTTATGGCTTTTCCTTTGTCTTAGGTGGTTGAGAGACAGAACAGTTTGACTTGAGCACTAACTTTCTCATTCGTAGCAAGTTTCATATCAGAGGTTTTGTGATATTTTCAAAAGAAAGCTTAAATGTTCCTCTTATGGTTCTCTCATGTCACTCAAATGGTGTATGATTCCTCACCAAGGCATATGGTAAGAGTTGCCTTCTCTATTTCATCCTATTTCTAAAAGGCTTATGTGGAGTTCAAGGTAGGGATGAAAGGAGATAGCATACTTACTTTGCATGTATTGCGAAGTCAAAGCTCGGATCCTTGAAGAGAAGTGTCATACTCCCAGATCAAGATGTGCAAGTGTGATATATGGTGGACTAGGTTGCTCCTTTATTTGATAGACTCTCTATGTATTGAGACATGGCTAGCATTTTTTTTCTTCTTCTTTTTTTTATATATATGAGCTTTCATGTGCTCAATTTTCTTTTTCTGTGGACTTGCACATGTCCATCTTTTTATTTCATTTTGCCTAGCCTTTTGATGTCTCATTTACCAAATAATGCTTAGAGAGATGCTCTAACATTTAGAGTATGGAGCAACCTATTTAGTGGATGCGAAATACATGTGGTTGCGTACTTCCAGTGTAGAAGCAGCATATATATATGTGGTGTGTACGTGATCTTGATCTTAGGAGCATGAAAAGTCTCTTAACAAGGGTCAACAAGACTTGACGACACTCAACCCAAAGCAAATAGCTTATGTGGAAAGGTTGCAATTATGTAAAGTAGATATGGCTGTGGTAGGAATTCATCACCATTGAGGAACAATTAAGGTTTTGATCATTTTAAGAATAAATCTCTGATAATCATGCATGCTTAGAAAAATATTATAGTAGCTCTTGTCTTACTATCTCATGTCCCACAACAACTTAGACTTAGTTCTAGCACTTGCAACCCACAAAGTTTTTAGGTTCATGGCCGTTTAAGTGAGCTAAGTGATCCATACTTAGAGAAATACTAAGTTGTATACTAGGTACTAGAGAAACATTAACAAGCAACTAGTCATCATTTCCATGAGGGATATAAACATACATGAAGCATATATGCTAAAGGGAAATGCTAATAAATATTTTTTTTAAGTAAGAATGATAAAATGCATGAAAATAAATAGGATAGAATACTTACCTTAGTGGGGGAGAGGATCTCCCCCAAGCTAGATCTTCGCTCACTGTGGTGGCTGGAAATTTTGGTACCATCCAGCCCAGCGTTGTGCGTCTTCCTCTCGCACACGTCGGATATGTTGGCCGTTTTGTAACGCCAGTTGCAATGTTGCTTCTTGCCCAATCTGCAATTCGCCCATGTCATTAATGAGACTGTCCATACCTGTGGGCTGGTGACGCCTAGCCCTGTCCCTTGGGCGTGGAGTGCGTTGTGGAGGTAGACCCATGGAGTCTGAAGCATCCACTGACATCGCTTCATCGCCCTCTTCAACGTCATGGTGCGAGGATCCTCCTTGCTCCATCTGGGCGGCTTGCATCATCCTTCTTGTCACCCTGCCTGTCCCTGCAACATCTGGACTTGCCACTCGGGCTAGTCTAATGGTAAGTGTGCGGACCCCATACAACCGGCGCCTCGCACATGGGAGAGGAATTTCGGTTGTATAGCCCGGATAAATCATTTTAAGTTCACCATTTGGATCTCTTATGAGCATGTTAGCATTGATAAAGAAGTTCTCATCTACCACTCCTCTAACATAGCCAATGTCTTCAAAATAATGTGATTCAAGTAATCCAAAAGTATCGGCTATTCGAGTAATAAAGGATGTGAAATAGATGGGCTTCCCATACTCAATAGAGTTAAGCCAATAGTTCACTAGCAGTTTCACAGGGGAGACCTTGATTTTACTAACCATGGCATAGAGAATTTTAAGTTCATCATCAATTAAAGTATCAGTTCCCATGCCAGGATATAGAGTGCACATGATCCAGAAGTGAAGAAAGCGCAAGGTTGGATTATGGATTTCAATGGGAGTAGGATTTGAACAATCATTAGAGCCAGAAATTGCTTTCCAGAATCAAATTTTATCGAACATTCTAGTGGCATGATCTAGATCAAGTTCACATTCATGTTCACACCCTAAAGCAGTGTTTAGCAAACTCCAATTTAATTGATGTTCTTGCTCACACATGCGAAAAGATATTCCATTATTTGTGAGTTTTAGGGTGCATAGAAATTCCTTAGCAAGCAATTCTTTTCCAAATTCAGGCACTTGCCAAAAACTACTGCAACCAATTGCTCTAAACACCTTATCGAATTCAACATCCATACCTGTGCGGGCCAAAAGGTCCGGATCGATGATGCTAGTGTGTAGGAAGAGACCCTCTCGGATGATGTAGTACCTTTGCAACTCTTCTTGGCTTAACATGAGGCCGCTCTCGGGCTCTCTCATCCTTGATGGAGGCTCGTAGGGTACCATCCCATGGTAACCTTCTTCTTCCTCCCTTCCATGAGCATGGTGAGAGCCTTGAGAAGAGCTCTCACCCTTTGCTTTCTTGAACTTGCCGAAGATATGCTTCTTCATCCTCCTACACAAGTGAGACAAACCAAGCTCCTACTACTACTATGCAAGGGGAATCTTTTTGGGTTTTTGTTTTGATGACTATTTCTAAACTAAACTTGAGAAATGGCTTGTAACAAAGAGAGAAGAGAAAGGATTGTGAGCTCGAAATGGTTCTGGTGGTTTTGGGTGTGGAGTTGAGCTCACAATGCTGTGGTATTTATAGGGGGAGAAGGGCAAGTAGTGGACCCACAATATAGGGGTCGGCCGACCCCCCCCTAGAAGCACTTTGAATTTGAACTTAGCTTTATACAGGGAACCATTCTGCATGCTTTCAAGATTTTGCAGAGATGGTCCAAAATGGGGGTCGGCCGACCCCCATCCTAGCCCCTCCTCCACTTTAAACATTGTGTCATTGATTGTCCAGAAAAGTAAAGGCTAGGTGTGGACCAAAAGTTTTCAAATTGTTTCTGAGATTCCCTGTTTTAGTGCTTTGTGAAAGGTAAAAGATGAATGGCAAAAGTGGAGACATGTCTAAAGTGATTCCTATGGACCATGGGAGCACTCAAGCATGCCTAGGTGACCACCTTGCAGAATTCAAGCTAGTGGAGTGGTCCCAAAAGAATCAAAGATGAAAGGAGCATCTTATGACTAAAGTAAAGGATCAAGGGACCACTCTTTTTCAAACTTTAGCTAGTGTTACAAGCATAGGACTCCATTGTGATTCAAATGGTGGCCAGCAGGAGGCAAGTGGGGCCAATATGGGGGTCGGCCGACCCCCACATTGGAGCTCCCAGAGCATCCAAGTGCTAGGTTGGAACCTCTATGACTAGCAAGGTTGAAATGTGGTGAAGTGGGCCCCAAGGTGGGGTCGGGCGACCCCCCTTTGGGAGCTCCAGCAGCTCAAATTTTTATGACAAGTTATTCTCAAGATTTTATTTATTATGGCTAAACATTTTGTCGAAATAAGATATGCAAAATTCAAAGTAAGAATGCAATTGAAAAGTGAATAGTAGAAATTGAAATGCAGAAAATAAATATGGGATAACTACTGATTTACCTTATCAGCAAGGGCTCCATGTTTTAGGTCCGTAGAGCAGGACCTCTCCATCTTGTTCATTCTTCGGGTGCATCAGATGGTCCCGGAGACGTGGACCTTGATTGCACCTCTTTCTCCCGCCATACTTGCTTGGTATTGATTTTTGGTTCAGCGGGTTCCTCTTCTTTCTTTTCGGCCCTTTTGGCCGACTTACCTCTCTTGTCCCTTCGGCGTCGGATGTGGCGAGGCTTAGTCGGAGGTTCTTTGTCCTTCACCTGCATGTTAGCTTTATAACCATTGAATGGACATTTTACCTTCCATCCTGGGAATTGGAGGTGAATCTGGCCGGACCCCACATAGATGACTGCATTGACCGTGTTGAGGAATGGCCTTCCCAAGATGATCGAGACATCATTATTGGATCCCATATCCAAAATGATGAAGTCGGCAGGGACGTAGTCGTCTTGGACCTTTACCAGTATGTCCCTTGCCAACCCCTCAGGGAACCTGATCGTCTGATCTGCCATCTGCAAACGAACAAATGTGGGGTGCAAAGGCCCTCCTAGGAAATTATCATAAGTTACCTTGGCCATGATGTTGACACCCGATCCAAGGTCGCAGAAGGCGTTGTGGAAGATTTGCGGTCCGATCTCACAGGTGATGGTCGGCAGGCCTGGGTCGTCCTTCTTGGTGAGGAAGGGCGAATCCAGATGATAGCTCCAGTTGGATTGTACCGGAGGCTTACCGAACCTCGTAGTAACTAGTTTAACTCCTTCAATTGTGTCCTCAGTTTTCCCTGGGATCTTACCTTGCTCGAAGGATGGGACAGCTGCTGCTAATTGAGCTAATTGTGTTTCTAGCATTTTGTTAAAGCTCAACTGATTTTTCATAGCAGAGTTAAAGCTATCCAACTTTTCACTTAAGTTTTCAAGGATCTTATCATTAGCCATCATTTTCTTGTTAATGCTATCATTGATTTTAGATTGGCCTAAGACAAGATCTCTAAGAGAAGGTTGGTTACCAAAAGAATTATTGAAATTTTGATTGTAACCATTACCTTGATTACCTTGGTAGAAGGGGCGCGAGTTCCATTGCTGTTGTTGGGGCCGGTACCCATTGTTGTTGTTGTTGATGAAGCTCACTTCCTCCTTTGTTTCGGGACAATTGTTTCCCGAATGATCATCTCTTCCGCACACTTCGCACCATGAATCAGATTCAATGGCCCGTGCAGTGGCGTAAGGTTGAATGGTCTCTTGCTTGGAACTTTCTTCCATCTTCTTCATTAAGAGGTCCGTCTTAGCAGAGAGCATGTCCACCTCATTCAAGGCATGGACACTTCTTCTCTTGGGTTGGAGGCGTTCCTCATTCCATCCTTGGTTTATAACCATCTTTTCAATGAGGTCCTTGGCATCCTTGACATTGTGTTGCAAGAATGCTCCTCCAGCGGCAGCATCAAGGTGACTACGGGCCAAACCGGTCAGGCCATGGTAGAAACCTTGGATTAGGAGCCACTCCTCTATCCCATGATGAGGACAGGCGCGAATGTACTCCTGCAGACGTTCCCATGCTTCGGGAATCGTCTCATCTGCTTGCTGTTGGAAGCTGGAAATCTTTCCACGAAGGGCGCTGGTCTTGCCCATCGGAAAGAACTTCTTGAGAAATGCATTGGCGCACCTCTCCCACGTGGTCACTTCACCCTTGTTGGCGTAGAACCATTGCTTCGCCTTCCCCAATAACGAGAATGGGAAGAGGCGAAGACGGATGGCGTCTGCGGCGACATTCTTGATGGTGAAGGTGCCGCACACCTCCAAGAAGTGTTGGAGATGGGCATTGGCATCCTCGTGTGGCTTTCCACAGAAGGGATTGGCTTGCACCATATTGATAAGCGTAGGCTTCAACTCAAAAGTCGCATCTCCCAAGTTAAGCTGCGGACCCGTGGTGACATTGTCAGCCGACGGCGCAGAGTACTCAGAGATGGTCTTCTGGGCCATAGCTTCTTTGATAACCGGTGCAGATACTCCTTCCTCTAACGGATTCAGGTTCGAGATGAACCTTTGAGGTGGAACTTGACGACGTCTAGTTCTCCTCAACAGTTGCTCAGGATCTTCAACGAAGTTTGACGGCAATTGGAAACCGCTCATACACTGTCAGGCTTCACAATAAAGGAAGACAAGACAAGTGATGGGTTATCCCTATCACTACTTGATAACTAGCAAACTCTGGATTCTCTTTTTGTTAAAACTCTTAGACAGACGCTCTCCCCGGCAACGGCGCCAGAAATGCTTGTTGACACTTCTTAACGCAACCACCGGATATCGGCGACGGCGCCAGAAGTGCCCTGGTAGGGTAACTCTATTTACTATTGGATAATTCCGCAAGCGCACAGAATGTACCGCTGTAGCACTTCACCAAGGAGTATTCCAAGGTATCGTAATTTATATTTTCCCAAGGGAAAGCGGCTAAGTGTGTTTAACAAAAAGGGGAATGAGATTCCTTGAGTTATCTAGTATCAACTAGTGAATAAGGGTGGTAAATAACGAATAGGAAGGGTAGTGGTGAATCCAAGGTCCTATGCTAAAGGTAAATGGTAGAGTTAGCTAGGTGGGAGGACAACGAGTGAGTAAAGGACTCCTATGTATCTAACTTGACTTCTGTGACTTACTTTAATAGATAATTGTCTTAACTACGCTAGAGCCTTACTAACTGTGTGCGAGGGATAGCCGAGCTGGTAAGACGCTTAGAAGGTTTTTCACCTAACCCCTTACCGAAAGCGACTATTGGGCTTATGGACGCCTTACCTTTTAAGAACTAGCCTGTACGTGAGGAGAACCTAATGCCGCCCACGATCTGTCACCTACTAGGGAGTGCGCTCCTACTTTCCGTTCAAGCCAGCGGTAATCAAAGGTAATCTTAAGTATGAGCACCACGCTCACACTTAATCCTACAACGCTAACTAGTTGCAGCTAGCTAGAGCTCCTATACAAGATAGGACGATGATGCACACACAGGAGTGGTTACAGGTCACTAACTTCACTAAGACAACTATATTACTAAAGTAAATGCACAACAAGACTAAAAGACTTGGACTAAGTAAGAACTCAGTAAAGTAAAGTAAGAATAATATATTAATAAAAGGAAAGTCTTACAAAAGTAGAAAGGTACAAGAGCTATACCAGACTCTCCAGAAGACGACTCCGGAGACCCCGAGCTTCGCTCGACTCGACTCTAACTCCCACTCTAGACTAACTACTACTCTACTTGTATGCTTGGAACTTGTAATGCACTTGGCCTTGGAATTGCACACTTGGAATGAAGGGTGGAGGCTGCCTTTTATAGAGGGAGATGGAGTAGGGGTTACTCCATCACCACGTCATCGATCCGCGTGACATCTTCTCTCCACCCTTGGATCAAACCGACCTCGCAACCGCCATTTGATCAACGGCAGGGGCAAATCAACATGTGGGACATGTGGGGAAGGTCGGTGGGAGGCCACCGAACCTGGAACCGCCTTTGATGTGGGGTCGGGCGACCCCACTTCTGGGCCTCTGGGCCCACCAGCAGTGTCCACAGGGGTCCCTTATGTCGGTGGACTAGGTGGCACACCTGGGTCCCACCAAAGAGGGGTCGGGCGACCCCCTCCCTGTGGGCCCAGGGTGTCACCTGTTGTCCCCTCGATCTCCTCTTGATGATTCTGATGTTGGCTTTGTCAAATAATGTCTTGAATTTGTTGTTCCTGCATAAACAAGCTAAGAGTACAAGTGGAACTAGTTATGGATAAAATATGTTCATGTCATGTCATTTCCCCTTGCAACCGAGGCATGTTGACGGTGTTTTGTATGTGGATTTCTATGGTATATCCACCGTCAACAAGGGCTGTCAACGATCGGTCCTTAATCGACACAGGCAGGAGCACTATAGTCAACCCACTATAAGACCCTGCCCTGTCTCAAATTTCATTCCACACTTGGTTATTCTTTTCCCAAAGCAATCACTGCTTAATCAAGCAGGTATCCACCTATATCTCACAGGTGACAGGAAATCACCCGACTTCTACCGGACTAAGCAAGCTAAGCATAGACTCCGCACCTATCTACATAGGACAAGGTAGATAAACGAGGGGTGATATCAAGGAGTACCAATGCATCAACGGTATCACCCAACTCCTATCACTTAAATGCAGTACAATAGAACGAGCATAATATATCATGTAAGTTATCGAGAATAGGGAGACTTAGAATGCTCCGGGGCTTGCCTTTCTCAAACGTACTGGGCCGGTGATCCCGACACTCCTGTAGCTCTTCTCCGGGTTCCGGTGCTTCCGGAGGTTCCTGCTCCTGAATCTCCTCTGGCTCCTCGGGTCCCACCTCGTTCTCCTGCGAGCCTATATGATGTATGCATGCTCATGAGTGGAGTGCGAGATGTCCGAGTGGATGCTTGTATGAGGAGGTACCAAATGATCATGACTTGGTGCACAGGTGATTTAATTGGTCATGCTCTTTACAAGGTAGTCAACATCATCCAAGAATAGGCAATTGAATTAAACATCTATTGCATTCTCTTCTACAAATTGTTTTCAAGTGTAACCAGCAACCCACAAGCTGCTTCAAAGATACACCCAACCCCTTCTTATTCCATTTAACCCACAAATAACAATTATAATTTTAATTACTCATTTCTAGGCCCATCAAAAATAGCATGCATTTCTGTTTATCAATAAATTCCACAAAAATTACAGGAGACTATCAGTCCAGCATAAAGTCTACCACAAATTTTTCATAATTTTTGGATACTTAATTTGAGCTACAAAAAAATCCCAAGATTATTTAATAAAGGCAAATACAATTACCCTACTGTGTTATAAGTGTCAAACAGCAGATTTCATATTTTTATAATTTGCCTAAAATCATAGGAAAGACCCACAAAAATTACCAGATTAATTGCATGATCCATTTAATTATTAAAAATCATAAACCACTGCCATGCAAGCATTTAAATCACCAAAAATTCATTTATACACCAAATAATGTGTAGCAATATTTTCCTAGTGAGTTAACACACATGCAGAGCCAACAAAACAGGTTTCACATTTTTCTGAGCCATATTTTAATTATTATGCATTTTCTAAGTTTAGCAAAAGCATGGATTAATTATTCTTGTCCAGAAAAAAGGTTCAAACATGACATGCAATTACATCAAACTGTAGATCTGAAAATGGAGAGCACACCAAAATTTATTTCATCAAATTTGGAGCTGTACAACTCAAGATATGGATTTTACAAGTTTTAAATCGATTTCTGGAAAACCTTTTCTGAAAATCAATTCGAAATCGGAATCAAAAACACTAAAGACACCCAGATCTACACCCAACGCGGTACCCCTGCGACTGACAGTGGGCCTCTGACCCCACTAGTCAGTGAGACCGAGAGGGAGGGTACCTCCGACGAGCCACGGGGTGAGAACCATTGCGCTCCCCGCAGCGAGGTGCACCCAGCGGTACCCTCGGATTGGCCGGAGGATGGCCGGAGCACCTCCGACGAGCGATTCACGGCGTTCGACGGGCTCTCACCTCGGTAGAGCGTTCGCAGGAGCTTACCTCGACGGCGGTGAGTGCGCTGGTGGTTTTGGCGTCGAGGTTGGGGCACTGGCGTGGCCGGCGGTGAGCAGCGGAGCTGCTCCGGCGATGGCGCTGCAGCGGAGCTCCTACGGCTGCGGTTGCGCTCGCGAGCGGAGGGACGAGGGAGAGAGGCGCGGGCGACAGAGCGAATGGAGCGGCCTGGGGGCTCGGGTCGGCGTCCCGACCAGGTGAAGCCGGTCGGTCGCGGCGCGCCCATCGCCGGCGTACGGCCGCCACGTGGCCGTCGCTGGCTGGGACGAGGCGGGCGTCTGCGCGCGGGAGAGAGGGGAGGGGGAGGCAGGCCGGGCCGCTGTCTGGGCCGAAAGGGAGGCGGGGTTGGCCCAGCAGCGCCTGCCCCCTTTTCCATTTTTTTTGAATTTCTTTTCTCAATTCTTTTCTAAATTCATTTGGACCATTTTAAAGTCATTTCCACCTTTTTCTCCCAAAAACAAAGTTGTTCCAAAACAAAAACCCTACAACTTTGTATCAATAAGCAAGACCAAATTCCAAATAGAATTTGAATTACAAATTAAAACTAGTTCTAGGTTTTCAAATAAATTCATTTTGGGGATTTTTGTATAAATTCCATTTCTCAAATTCTATGGCTCCAAAATTTGCACAAAAATATTCTTAAATCTTCTTGCACACAATTCAACCTAGTTTGAATATTCCACAATTTTAGAAGCAAGTATCATATTTTCAGCATATTTAATCACATAGAATAAAGCACACAAAATCACATTTTTGGATGGATGCCATGCTCATGTGATGCTATGCTTGATGAGAATGCCTATGCATGTTTGGTAAAGCTAAGTGCATGCTTAACACCTAGGGTGTTACAGCCCTTCCCCCCTTAGGGAAATCTGGTCCCGAGATTTGGATTACTAACCATTTCTTATGAAATTTTGGATAAACTGTTTTTAGGTAATACTCAGTTTCCCAGGTGGCATCCCTATTGTCATGATGACTCCACACCACCTTGTATGTTTTGACAATTCTGTTTCGGGTTACTCGTTCCTTGGTATCCACGATCCCCACTGGCTGCTCTTTATATTCTAGGTCTGCTTTTATTTTGATCCCTCGAGGTTCAATTCTCTACTCAGGCACTTTCAAACATTTCCGTAGTTGCGACACATGGAAGACCGGAAAGATCGAACTCAACTCTTCAGGCAACTGAATCTTATAGGCCACTGGGCCTTTCCTCTCTAGTACTTGATACGGTCCCACGTATCTGGGTGCAAGCTTGCTTCGAACTCGGAAACGTTGAACTTTCTTCATTGGCGTAACCTTGAGGTACACATAGTCACCTACTTTGAATTCAAGTGGTCTTCTTCTCTTATCAGCATAACTCTTTTGTCGCGATTGTGCCGCTTGCATATGCTGCTGTATGATTTGCACCTTTTTCTCTGCTTCGTTCACAAAGTCGATACCATAGTATCTCCTTTCACCAGGTTCAACCCAATTTAACGGAGTTCTACATCTTCGACCATACAAAGCTTCGAACAGAGCCATATTGATACTCTCTTGATAACTATTATTGTATGAGAATTCAGCCAGAGGTAACCATGATTCCCATGATCCTTTGGACGATAGCACACAGGCCCTCAGCATATCTTCTAACACTTGATTTAGCCTCTCAGTTTGACCTGAGGTCTAGGGATGGTATGCCGTGCTCCTTATCAGACTGGTCCCCAAACTCTTATGCATTCGCTCCTAGAAGTGAGCGGTGAACTGTGGTCCTCTATCTAATATGATGGTCTTGGGAATACCATGCAATTTGACAATCTCAGCCATATATATATCGGCATACTCGGGAGGTCTGTATGTGTTCTTAACGGGAAGAAAATGAGCCGACTTGGTCAATCGATCTATAATTACCCAAATCGAGTCATTCCCCTTCCTCGTCGTTGGTAAACCTGTGATAAAGTCCATACTGACCTCTTCCCATTTCCACTCTAGAACTGATAACGGTTGCAACAAACCTGCAGGTTTCATATGTATAGCCTTGACTCTGCAACACGTGTCACAACGGGCTACATATGCGGCTATTTCTTTCTTCATCTTGGTCCACCAAAAGTGGGGTCTTAAGTCTTGATACATTTTACTACTGCCAGGGTGAATAGATAGCTTGGAGAGATGAGCTTCATCCATGATACGATTCTTCAATTCTCGATCTTTTGGGACTACTAATCGCTATTAAAACCACAGTACCCCTTTCTCATCAACTCGGAATTCAGTTTTTGGGTCATCCTTGATCTTCTCTTTGATGTGGAAAATACCCTTGTCTGTCTTCTGACCTTCAATGACTTGACTCTCGAGTGAACAACTGAGTTGTATGTGACATAAGACTTCAGGATGCATGAGGTTGAAACCATCTTCAAACAACGGTTGAACCACTTGATAGTGCGGTTTACGACTCAAAGCGTCTGCTACTACATTGGCTTTGCCTGGACGACAGTGAACTTCCAGATCATAGTCCTTGATTAACTCTAACCATCGTTGTTGTCTCATATTCAGCTCGGACTGAGTGAAGATGTACTTCAAACTCTTATGATCGGTATAGATATGACACTTATTTCCCAGCAGATAGTGTCTCCAGATCTTCAAAGCATGCACTACTACTGCTAACTCGAGGTCATGAGTTGGGTAGTTGACTTCGTGCTTCCTCAACTGTCATGAAGCATAAGCTATCACTCTGCCATCTTGCATCAACACACACCCCAAGCCACTTTTCGACGTGTTGCAAAATACATCGAAAGGCTTCTCGATATTGGGTTGCGCCAGAACAGGAGCGGTGGTTAGCAACTTTTGCAAGGTGCGGAAGGCTAGCTCACACCCCTCTGTCCAGACAAACTTATGATATTTTTGTAGCAAACTAGTCATTGGCTTAGCAATCTTGGAGAAGTCAGGTATGAAACGATGATAATATCCGGCCAGACCAAGCAAACTTCTAACTTCCGAGACAGAAGTTGGTGCCTTCCATTCCATGACTTCCTGCACTTTTGACGGATCCACAGCAATTCCTTCTTCAGACAGAATGTGCCCCAGGAAAGGAACTTTCTTCAACCAGAACTCACACTTGCTGAACTTGGCATATAACTGATGCTCTCGTAATCGTGTTAGTATGATTCTCAGATGCTCGGCGTGATCTTGCTCATTTTCTGAATAAACCAGAATATAATCGATAAACACTACCACAAACTTATCTAACTCTGGCATAAAGACTGAATTCATCAGATACATGAAGTATGCAGGAGCATTCGTCAACCCAAAGGACATGACAAGATACTCATACAATCCATATCTGGTGGAAAAAGCAGTCTTCGGGATATCTTGCGGACAAATCTTAATTTGGTGATACCCCAACCTCAAATCTATCTTGGAAAACACTTTTGCCTTGGACAACTGATCAAACAAGATATCAATCCTCGGCAAAGGATACTTATTTTTGATTTTCACTGCATTGAGCGGACGATAGTCCACGCACATGCGCAATGACTGATCCTTCTTTTTCACAAACAACGCCGGACAACCCCATTCCGACGAACTTGGCCGGATAAACCCTTTATCTAGTAACTCTTTTAACTGATTTTTCAACTCAGCGAGTTCGTTCGGCGGCATCCGGTACGGCCTTCTAGATATTGGTGCTGTATCTGGTATCAATTCAATTGCGAACTCTACCTCCCTGTCTGAGGGAAGTCCTGGTAATTCCTCGGGAAAAACATCAGGGAACTCACATACCACGGGTATGTGTTCTAGTGGGACCACCTGTACTGCACATGAAAGACTGGCGATGTCTAACCGTCGGGGTAGCTTGACCTGAAGCACACCCTTCCCTTGCGGGTCTTTGAGGGAAAGAGTTCTATTCCCGGCATCTATAACTGCACACCAGTCAGTCATCTTGTTCATTCGAATGATGACATCCAAAACCAGCCCTGGCATGACCACAAGGTTTACACGAAACCTCCGGCCACTGATATCCAAGGTAACTGCTGTTACTGTTTTATTAGTCAACACATCAGCTCCGGCTGAGCTGATGCGATAGCCACAACCCAACTCAGTAACTGGCTGGTCAGGCTTTTGTGCAAATACTTGGCTCATGAATGAATGCGATGATCCAGAATCAGACAAAACAACTGGAAGATGTTGGTTGACAGGAAACATACCAGCTGTTACCGGTTCTCCTTCCAGAATTTCCTCGATCGAGGTATGGTGCACACGAGCTGGGTAGGTTGGCTGTTGCCTCTTGGGGTAGGGACATTCCTTAGCAAAGTGCCCCATCTTGTGGCAGTTGTAGCACGGACCCTTGGTCGCATTGTTGGCGGCAGGTGCCGCATCTTGGATTGCCTTTGGCTTAGCAGGAGCTATCGCCACCCTATACGGCTTCTGCTGCGTTGGATGCCCGGTGTTCCTTTTCTGCGGCGGTCGGAACCTAGCACCTGGGGCAGGAGGACGATACTGCTGTCGCCCTGCCACTGGTGCCCTGAACTGGGATGACACGGCCTCAAAAGCCCTCTTACGAGACTTGGATGAACTATAGTTGTTGTTATTGTTCTCCTGGGTCAGGCAGTCACTGATATAGGCATTGAAGGTAGCCCTGGCTCCTATACCCATGGTCTTTAGCATCTTTGGATTCAAGCCTCTCTGAAAACTAGCAATCTTTTTGGCCTCCGTGTTCACAAACTCGGGGGCATAGCGGGCGAGATTGTTGAAAGCGTGCAGATATTCTTTCACAGACTTTGTCCCCTGGGACAGCCTCATGAACTCCCCAACCTTCATTTCCACCACACCCGGAGGAATATAATTTCCCCGGAACGCGGTGGTGAAGCGGTTCCAGGTGATTGGGGTCCCCTCTGGGTAGGTAGTACGGTAATGGGACCACCAAATCCAGCGGGTCCCTGCAACTGGTGTGCCGCATAGTCCGCCTTGAGTTTTTCTGTCATCCGAAGAAGACGAAACTTCTGCTCCATGGTGTTGATCCACTCATCGGCTTCAAGCAGTTCCAAAGCCTCCTTGAAGACTGGTGGCTTGGTATCCATGAGGTCCTTGAAAGAGCTGTACTGGTTGACTTCACGGCCGCCCTGGTTATCCCCACGACGGGTGTTGTCAGCTATGTTGCGCAGGGCCTCTTCCATATTGCGCTGCATTTGTTCCATGTTGCGTTGACTCCCAGAAACTGCGCGAAAAACACGTCCACAGTGTACGGAGGAGGCGGTGGTGGTGGCGGTGATGGTGCTCTGTCCTCATTCCGTTGAGCCCCACCTCCGGATGTACCTGCTCCAAGACTCGGGTTGCTGTTACCCCCGCCACGTGTCAGCACCATCTGCATACATCAATGATAAGCAAATGTTAGGAGTTGCCATCAATGGTAGACATGTGTAGTATTATGCCGTACTGAATTTACTGAGGGAATAAATTCTCACAATAAACAGAGGCACAACAACTCATCATCTACGCACAACATCACTAACAGATTACTTAACATTTAAACAACAAGGTTCGCGTACATCCAAATTTGCCAGCACACATACACTGGACTTTCAGCGTCATCTCATAAAGTTTTACATAGCCCAGATCCAAAAGTACAAGACATGCCATGCAACAACAACAAAAGAAGAAGGACTAGCTCTAAGCCCTAGCATCTACTCGCTATGGTCACTGTCCATGCCGGAGCCCTCCCCGTCCTCATCTCCACTAGCAGCTGCTCCTATCTCGGGGTCCTCATCCATCTCGTCCTCAGAGTCTAGCTCAGCTGCTCTAGGCAGGTGGTGAGGGTGGAGCTGGTTATTCAGCTGGTGGATCTCCTCATGCAAGTTCTCATTGTACTCCTCAACATTAGCTAGTTGCTGCTCAAGCTCTAGCTGTCGGGCCCTCAAAGTGTCCTCCTCGTGCCAGGCTTCATTCCTCTGACCAAGCACATGGACTAGCATGCACTCACAGTTCCTGTGAGCAGTAGTCACCCTGTCTCTCTGCTCTCGCACTGCGAGTAAGTCCTGGCTCAGCTCACTGTTCTTCTGGACCGCCTGGTCCCTCTCTTGGGTCACGCGGGCCAACTCTGCCTGTAGCCTCTCAACCTCAGAGTCGAACTCACGCTGCAGTTGGCGCTTCTCATCCTAAACTGTGAGAAGAGACCCGGACAAGCGACCCAAACAACGCTCCAAGCCTCCATAGGTCTTCATCAAGGTGTACATAGCACTCATAGCTGCGCTGTCACTGTGCTGGTCCTCATCCGCACTCCTCTCTAGAGCAGTCACCTCGGACTGATCCCACACCGAAGTGTAAGGGTCACCCCAGGGAAACACCCCAGCGAAGGCGTGGGCCAGTTCCTGTGGAAACCTCTCCATGAGGTCCCTCAGAACTGCAAAAGCTGCCCTGCTGGCGCCATGGAAAGGCATGGTACCTCGGGACTCGTACACCCAGCTGCCCCAGGCGGGGTCACCTCCACTAGTAGGGACAACTGCATCGATCCCCACCAGGGTCTCGTCACCAAGCGGCTCCTTATCCCAATAGTAGCGAGGCTCCCTTCCTTTAGGATACCCCTTCGAACTGAGCACCCTCCAAAGCAAAGTGGGCATCCCAAACTCCTCTAGGAACTTGCTCTTATGTCGTGAGCTCCTAGCTGCCAACGGATGGCGAGGGGCCCGCCCACCAATGGACTTGCGAGCGGTGAGCCTAGTGCGTGCCATCTGCTGCAAACGGAATACCTTGGTTAAGATCGAGGATTACCTTTAATTAATTTATTTAGAATTGGGACAGATTAAATTAAGAGGGAAAGTAAGCAATGACATGAAATAATCATGATGCGTGCACGAACTTACGATCTCACAAACTTAGAAACAAAGGTTAACACTAAGCGGTATATGCGGTGGCACACGTCGTTCTCTCATACGTAACTAGCGTTCTAAGCGAGAACGTGGTTAGTGTACCTGCAGAAAACTCATTTCAGCCCACCCACAGTATGATCATGCAGAACAAAAATTTAAAGCTATACACCACACATACACAGACACCCGTCCATGCATATGACGTGTTACTACCCACATCATCGCCCTAATGACGGCATCGCCTCTCAGGACGGAATTCCCAACATGTGGTACTGTTCCTAAGCACACCAAAATATGTGTGCATGACACAGCACCTAACAACACTCCCCTAGACTGGCAGTGTATCCGATCATGCTCTCACATCTCCCACTTACCGTGGCGTAGAGGAGAAATTGAGCCATACATTACCACTCAAATGAATGGTACTCATACTATTGCATGCCGTATGAGCGACGAAATAGAAATATGATGCATTACCCCCAAGTCAGTACTTAACTAGCCACCTTAGAGTCCTTAACTGGGCATAAAGGATATGACCATGGCACACTAGATATTTTTCCAAAACTTAGTTTTAACACCTTGATCATTATTAATTAATAAAATCTTTTATTAAACCGGTTTAGATTTTGTTTAGAATGTACTTGTGAACAGTAACTCGCTAAACCTTGCTCCGATGCCAGTTGTAACAAAACCGACCAAATTATAAGAGATTAAGCCAAATAGTGACCATTTGCATAGTCAAACCATCGAGCTTAAGCCCATATAATCCCGGTAGTCCATGAAATCTCGAAGGATTTCAAACCACATATCGTACATACAGCCAAGATCGTAATAAGTTCAACGGTCGCCATCCACAAATACATCCAGATTACAACATTCTTAAAATACATCGGAGTTCTTAAAATTATTACAAACCAAGTTCATAGGTAGCGGAAGCTTCATAGTTCGAAAATACAACACAAACACTTAGTCTGATACAGTGCCATAATTCGGTCATTCCCACAAAAGCAAAAGAAGAGACTGAGTGACCATCGCCCTTGGTCTAGTCATCACCCATGACTGGGTACCGACAGAGGATGCAATAACCATAGTACATTTGACCATCTGCAAACATGGGAATGGAACCCTGAGTACGAGAATGTACTCAGCTAGACTTACCCGTCATAAATTAAAATAAAGACTCTTCAAGGATCATGAAGGCTATATAGTGGAGTAGCTGACAACCTTTTTGCATAACCGCAAGATACTATTAACATACCCTACATAAATCTTTATTCTTTTAATTTGCTTCAAGTTGACAGTATCAATACCTATTATCTAGGTTTGCACATGCACTATTACAAACAAGTATAGTGATATGATGGTACCTCATCATAGCATTCATAAAACCATTTATCATTATAACCCAAGTGTTCCATAGTCCTTACTACGAGGACGAAGCTCATGTCAAGTGCTCACTATCCAGGAGCGATGGCGATTCGAATCGATTTCTATCCAGCTGGCGAGTTTATTCCGCACACAAACCACACTCACTGATCAAGGGAGCTACAGATCACCGTATTGCACTATCCAGGACCAATTCGCGGGTTCGACAGGCACCGCCCGTACCCGAGGACCGTTCCGGCGACCGAGGTATCCAAGGTATACCATGGTTGTGCACCGCACCCTCGTCGTTCTCCTCAACCATCACTAATACAGCGCGTACATCGGGCCGACTCCCGGCCCGGATAGTGCTCAGGCTTCGCGGTCGGAACGACTTATCCTTCCAGCTAAATGTGGGGCATGCGTTCAACATGACAAGAGGGCCGCCAACGATCGGTCCTTAATCGACACAGGCAGGGGCACTATAGTCAACCCACTATAAGACCCTGCTCGGTCTCAAATTTCGTTCCACACTTGGTTATTCTTTTCCCAAAGCAATCACTGCTTAATCAAGCAGGTATCCACCTATATCTCGTAGGTGACAGGAAATCACCCGACTTCTACCGGACTAAGCAAGCTAAGCATAGACTCCGCACCTATCTACATAGGACAAGGTAGATAAACGAGGGGTGATATCAAGGAGTACCAATGCATCAACGGTATCACCCAACTCCTATCACTTAAATGCAGTACAATAGAACGAGCATAATATATCATGTAAGTTAGCGAGAATAGGGAGACTTAGAATGCTCCGAGGCTTGCCTTTGTCAAACGTGCTGGGCCGGTGATCCGGACACTCCTGTAGCTCTTCTCTGGGTTCCGGTGGTTCCGGAGGTTCCTGCTCCTGAATCTCCTCTGGCTCCTCGGGTCCCACCTCGTTCTCCTACAAGCCTGTATGATGTATGCATGCTCATGAGTGGAGTGCGAGATGTCCGAGTGGATGCTTGTATGAGGAGGTACCAAATGATCATGACATGGTGCACAGGTGATTTAATTGGTCATGCTCTTTACAAGGTAGTCAACATCATCAAGAATAGGCAATTGAATTAAACATCTATTGCATTCTCTTCTACAAATTGTTTTCAAGTGTAACCAGCAACCCACAAGCTGCTTCAAAGATACACCCAACCCCTTCTAATTCCATTTAACCCACAAATAACAATTATAATTTTAATTACTCATTTCTAGGCCCATCAAAAATAGCATGCATTTCTGTTTATCAATAAATTCCACAAAAATTACAGGAGGCTATTAGTCCAGCATAAAGTCTACCACAAATTTTTCATAATTTTTGGATACTTAATTTGAGCTACAAAAAAAATCCCAAGATTATTTAATAAAGGCAAGTACAATTACCCTACTGTGTTATAAGTGTCAAACATCAGATTTTATATTTTTATAATTTGCCTAAAATCATAGGAAACACCCACAAAAACTACCAGATTAATTGCATGATCCATTTAATTATTAAAAATCATAAACCACTGCCATGCAAGCATTTAAATCACCAAAAATTCATTTATACACCAAATAATGTGTAGCAATATTTTCCCAGTGAGTTAACACGCGTGTAGAGCCAACAAAACAGGCCTCTGACCCCACTGGTCAGTGAGACCGAGAGGGAGGGTACCTCCGACGAGCAGATCTCGCCGGCGGTGAGGTTCCCGGCCACGGGGTGAGAACCATTGCGCTCCCCGCAGCGAGGCGGACCCAGCGGTACCCTCGGATTGGCCGGAGGATGGCCGGAGGACCTCCGACGAGCATGCATGGCGGCACGGTGGCGCTGCTCGCCGTGGCCAGGCTGCTCCGGTGCGGTAGAACACGCGCAAGGGCTCCTCCGAGCTTCCCCGTCGCACTATGGATCTAACGCGCCAAAAATCAAGCGAAACGAGGCGGAAACGAGCGAGTTCGACGAGGTCGGAGTAACTCCGACGAGCGATTCACGGCGTTCGATGGGCTCTCACCTTGGTAGAGCGTTCGCAGGACCTTACCTCGACGACGGTGAGTGCGCTGGTGGTTTTGGCGTCGAGGTTGGGGCACTGGCGTCAACGGTGAGCTGCTCCGGCGATGGCGCTGCGGCGGAGCTCCAACGGCTGCGGTTGCGCTCGCGAACGGAGGGAGGAGGGAGAGAGGCGCGGGCGACAGAGCGAATGGAGCGGCCTGGGGGCTCGGGTCGGCGTCCCGACCAGGTGAAGCCGGTCGGCCGCGGCGCGCCCATCGCCGGCGTACGGCCACCACGTGGCTGTCGCTGGCTGGGACAAGGCGGGCGTCCGCGCGCAGGAGAGAGGGGAGGGGGAGGCAGGCCGGGCCGCTGTCTGGGCCGAAAGGGAGGCGGGGTTGGCCCAGCAGCGCCTGCCCCCTTTTCCATTTTTTTTGAATTTCTTTTCTCAATTCTTTTCTAAATTCATTTGGACCATTTTAAAATCATTTCCACCTTTTTCCCCCAAAAACAAAGTTGTTCCAAAACAAAAACCCTACAACTTTGTCTCAATAAGCAAGACCAAATTCCAAATAGAATTTGAATTACAAATTAAAACTAGTTCTAGGTTTTCAAATAAATTCATTTTGGGGATTTTTGTATAAATTCTATTTCTCAAATTCTATGGCTCCAAAATTTGCACAAAAATATTCTTAAATCTTCTTGCATACAATTCAACCTAGTTTGAATATTCCACAATTTTAGAAGCAAGTATCATATTTTTAGCATATTTAATCACATAGAATAAAGCACACAAAATCACATTTTTGGATGGATGCCATGCTCATGTGATGCTATGCTTGATGAGAATGCCTATGCATGTTTGGTAAAGCAAAGTGCATGCTTAACACCTAGGGTGTTACAGGACCTGTGCAGCTTGGGCTGCTGTTTCTGCCATGCGAATTGAAAGGTCAATCGCTTCGGTGATCTTGAAGCTTTCCTCCTCGCAAGTGTATGCAGTGTAGACATTGCCCCTGACAGGTAGGACGCCCTTCTCTGTAGGCATTTTGAGGACCAGATATGAGTAATGTGGAACTGCCATGAACTTTGTCAGCGATGGTCGGCCCAGTATGGCATGGTAAGTTCCATCGAAGTCGGCGACCAAAAAGTTGACGAACTCTGTTCGAAAGTGGTCGGATGTGCCGAATTGGACAGGCAGTGTTATTTGTCCGAGGGGCACTAAACTTTGACCTGGCAAGACTCCCCAGAATTGAGCGTCGTAGGGCTTTAGCTGTGCCGGGGTTATCTTGAGAGCAGGCAAGCTGTTGTGAAAGAGGATGTCAATGGAGCTTCCCCCGTCAACGAGCACGCACTCGAATCTAATGTTGTTGATGCAAGGATCCAGTATTAGAGGGAAACGTCCTGGTTTCGGGATGGTGGCCCACTGGTCCTTCCTGCTAAAGGAGATTTCCCTGTGCAACCAGGAAGGGAATTTCGGGTCGGTGATTTGGCCATCTGTGCTGTCTATGTTGAGGCAGGCTCTTTTTAAGAGCTTTCTTTCTTGCTTAGACTCGATGGAGACCTTGCCCCCGAAGATGGAGTGGACCACGTCGGTGGGTCTGACATAATGGTGTCGTGGGTCCCTATCCTGGTCGTCGTCCTCGTCTTCATGATCGCGCCCGTCCTGTTTCCCATTTTTCTTGGCTGGGTCGTCTTGAGCAGCCCGTCGTGTGTAGATGCTTTTTAGGACGCGACATTCCTCCATCGTGTGGTTGGATTTTGGATGCAGTTGGCATGGTCCCTTCAACGTCTTGTTATAGTATTCGTGGTAGTCTCGCCGCCCATTGGGACGCTTGACCATATTCACCTCTTGGTCGTGGTCGCGAGGGCGCTTGCCTCTGAAGTCAGCGCGATTGTCACGCTGCCTGTCCCAGCCTTCTCTATGGTCCCGATTGTCGGGGTGACGATGATTCCTGTTGTCGAAACGACCTCGACTGTCATCTCGTCGAGGAGGCTGCTCGGGGCCTCTCGCATCGTCCCTGATGAGTTTTTCTGCGTCGTCTGCGTCGGCGTAATTTTTAGCCGTGGCAAGGAGCTCGGCCATCGTTGTTGGTCTTTTGCGTTGCAGCTTGTTCCTCAGTGCTTCATGGAAGCGCAGCCCCTTGATGAAAGTAGATATGGCCTCGTCGTGGGAAATTTTTGGGATCTTAAGGCGCATATCCGAGAATCGTCGGATGTAATCGCGCAGAGGCTCGTTTTTCCTATCTCGTATCCTTTCGAGGTCGTACTTGTTCCCAGGTTGTTCGTAGGTAGCGATGAAATTATCGATGAATGCTAGGCGTAGTTCTTCCCAGGAGTTGAAAGAGTCCTCGGGCAGGCCTAGGAGCCACTGGTGACCAGCCTGGTCGAGGATGACTGGGAAGTAGTTGGCCATGACGTGCTCATCCCCCGCTGCTGAACAGACGGCGATCTCATAGAGAGTGATCCAGTTCTCTGGGTTTTCCTTGCCGTCGTATTTTTTGCGTTTCTCGAGCTTGAAATTGCGAGGCCACACGACATGGCGGAGATGTGAGGAGAACTGTCTCTGGCCTGGGGGACCGTGCGTTGCATCGTACTCAATGCGACGCAGGTTTTCATGAACTGCTCTCTCTGTGGAGCGCCAGTTGATGCGGTCCCAGGCGTCTTTGGTAGGGATATTGTATCAAAGATCCCTGTGCTGGTTTACTTCCTGACCACGCCGGCGATTCTACTCGCGGTGGCCGCCAGCGTCCCGACCGCCATCGTCACGCCGTGAATCTTTTCGACGATTGTTGGGGGAACGGCTGCGGTGGTGGTCGCTGGGCTGTGGTGAGGTCCGGCTGCGATGGGTCTAGTCGGAGGAGACCTCTGCATAGGAGATAGCTTGGACTCTTTTGAGAAGTGTGGCTGTCTGTCCCATCGCGGCGATCAGATGCGCGCGCACGCTAGACCGGACACCCTAGCACTCGGGAGTGTCAGGGAGTCGATCTAAGTTGGCCATGGCGACAGCCACGTTAGCGCTTGGCATTTTGTAGACTTGTTGATCCCTGACCATGTCAAAAGCATCGGTGAGGTTATGTGGCGGGAGTTGTCGTTCCTCGTCTCCGCGTCGTCGGGCGCGGTCGGTATTGCGCTGCTCGCGGAGCTACCTTTGCTCGTCTGTCTCTCCATCAACGACCGGCTCATCAGCGCTGACATTGAAAACGAGATCTCCTCGCCGGGGTGGGAATGGATCCAGTGCTGGAGTTTGTGCTGGAAGCCTGGCCGTCCCGCAGTTCTCGGATCGTCACCATGTTGACGTGGTGACGAGCCGGCCGACTGCTCTGTTTTGGCAACCAACCAGCCTCGTTGAAAAGGGATTGGATGTGCCGTGAATAGAGAACGGCCGAGCTGTTCAGCCCATAAGGATAACCTTGATCTGGATCAGCCTCGAGTTTGACGGACCGTCCTGAGGGGGTGGAGGTTATCATCAGAGACGTTCCCAACTGTTCATGTGTGATGACACGAGTTGGCCGGTGGGAGTTGAAGGAATCCGTTGGCGCGTCTTGATCAGGCTAGTGCGAGATCCCATCCACTAGTCGGGAAGCCTCGAGAAGCTTGAGATCAGCGTGATCAAGGGCTCGGAGAAGGTCCGAGCCATCGATCTTCTTTCCCCTGTAGCGCAGAAGCGGTGGTCGGGTGCTCGGTGCCAGTGTCCGCGTGGTCGGAGCCGGTGCCGCCATCGTCGCGGATTGGATCTGGGTTTCTTCCGAAACCGTGGCTGTGAGGCCACCGCCGCGAGTCGTCCACATAATCTGGCCGACGGTGAACGTGAGGCCTTCAGGCACGGCCGCAGAAGGTGGAATGATGACCATCTTGTTCGCTGGAAAAGCTGTACGCACACCCCCTACCTGGCACGCCACTGTCGACGAAAGCAAGTCAGCAGTCTACCTTGGGGTATACCCACTGTAGTAGTTTATTGGTAGACGGTGCGCAAGCTACGAACTTGATGGTGACGCAAGACACGGACAAGCTTTTTATCTAGGTTCGGCCACCGAGCTGGCGTAATACCTACGTCCTGCGTCTTGTTGTATTGATTTGTGTTGAGAGAATCATGTGTCCTAGGGGGGTCCCTTGCCCCTCCTTATATAGTCCGGAGGGCAGGGTTACAAATCTGGAAACTAATCCTAGTCGGTTACAATTGCCATAGATAGTTTGATATCAATTCCTATTCTAACCGACTAGAATCCTGAATGATCTCCACGTCTTGTTTCCTTGCGCGAAACTCCGAGCGATCGGATCAAGCCTCGAACTTGTCTTGTAATGGGCCAAGCCTCCTGACCCAAGTCTAGCCGTAAGGGTATAGGGGTTTATACCCCCACAGAGGCTCTTTCGTCGGTCGAGTACCCATGGGTCGCGCGAGCGACCCCCGCGGGGGTAGCTCCAGAGCCCTTGGAGGAGTCTCTGACTCCTTCGAGGGTTATGTTGCTTTTTCTAATGGAAGTTCTCTTGATCTCCCCTTTCTCTGAAAGTCGTTCGCCATGGAAGAGAGGCTTTGAGCCTCAACCAGTCGGTTTTGTATTGGAGTCGTGACGTACTCCAGGTGGAGCGAGCATCACCTACCCCAGGTCGAGTTCCTATTGGGTAATCCAAGTGAGAACCCATGCCCCTTTTGAGGGGGTCAGCTGTAGCCCAGAGGCGTTCTCATAAAAGCGGGGTCAATGTGGTCGAGTTTACTGGTCTCGTTCGATAGAGTCCAGTGCCTCGCTGCCTCCCTTCGTGGGGATTCCTCTCGACCCTCTTGCCCCTACCTTGGACATACCTAGCGAGTATTTGAGGCAGGCCTCGTTTTCCACCTCTCGTCGGGCATCCCTTACTCTGGTACACGAGGGCGACCGTCGAACCCATCCAGCGGGTCAGTCTGCGATCCCTCGAGATTTCTATCACAACACGTACGCACCTTATCTTACAGGAGAATGAAGGGCCGCGGTGGTTCGCTTTCTTCCCCGTTGGGCGTGCCTTTTTAGGCGGGAGCTGTTGCAGCACTGTGCTGTTTGCGGAATTCGTAGCGTCCTGTCAGTGGGAGCAACAGGACCGTTAGGCGGCGCATTTACTAGAGAGGTTCCTGTATTCACCGGATCTTCCCGTTGGAGGTTGGACATCTATAAATATTGTCGGGTCTCTCGGCTGTTACTCCTTCCGCCTTCCGCCATCGTTCATGCCCTTGCTCTCCCTGCCATCATCACGCGCGTGCGCACCCTCGAGCACATAGCGGCGGAACGGCCTTTTTTCTTCCGTCAAGATGCCGGTGAGGCTCGTCGCTGCCAACGACTGGCGCCCGTCATCAATGACGGAGCGTAGGCTGCTGGACCTCGAGAAGGAGGGGCTCCTGCGCCCCCGTGTTTCCTTGTCGCGGCCGGAGTGGATCGCGCCGTCGGCGGACCACCGGGAGCCGAGACCGCCCAAGGTGTACGTGGTCTCCTTTGCCAAGTTCCATCGTCACGGCCTCGTTTCTCCTCCAAGCATTTCTCACCAAACACTATCACCGCCAAGGCAATTTTCGCCGTGGTGTGCGAAGGCTACCTGAGGATGATGCCGCACTGGGACCTGTAGCTTCATCTGTACCGGGGTGAGCTCTTCCACGCCCCTAGTGGAGCCACAGGGGTGAGGAAACCGATGCGAGCCGGCTACCTCAACCTGTTATAGAAGACTGGCAAGGCGGAGGAGCCCCGAGAGTTCATCCCGGTGGGGCTGACGTCGAACCACACCCAATGGGACTCCCAATGGTTCTATCTCCAAAACGACGATGACCTCTTCCCCGACTACACCGGGCGCTTGATCTCGAAGTGTCTGGACAACTAGAACTACGGCGCCGTCAAGACCCTTCAGTCGCGGCTCCGCCCCATCCTTGACGCCCTGAAGAAGCCGCACGAGAAAGGTCTGACTGCTACGTTCATCCTCTCAGCTGTCCATCATTGACAGGTACTCCCGTTGATGTCTCGACCGTTGAGAATGGATGAGATGGGTCCTGGCGTCTCGTCTTGCGACCTCGAGGCATGCTGGATGTCCAATGAAGCGCTTGCTAACGAGGAGGTTGCCGCCAGGGTCAGGGCGGCCGTTGCCGGCGATTTTCAGTCAGAGCACGTCAACGCTTCCCTAAGAAACCCGACGAGGGGTCGATCAACCTGGTAAGCTCTTCCTATCGCTGTTGCTCAATTTTTTATTTTTCTGATCCTCCTTGGGACTTACGCCTACTCGTACAGGGGCCGATCGACGCTCGCTCCTCGAGGCCTCTGGTAAAGGAGGACGACCTCGATCGTGATAGGAGACGCGAGTCCACGGAGAAACAAAAGTCCACAAAGGACTTAGAAAAGAAAAAAGAGAAGCAAAATAATCTCGAGCGACAAGCACTCGAGAAACGTCGCGCGAAATCAAGACAGAACGGGGACTCCGAGGAGGACTCTCGTGACGAGGATGATGGCAACGAGGGCGACGACGACAGCGACGACTCCGAGGGGATGGTGGCTCATCTTGACAGAATCCTCGAGGGCCCGCCTCAAGCCGACGTCGATGTCCCACGGACGGGGGCTCCTAAGAGGACGTCGGGCGGTTCCTGCGACGGTCTGCAAAGGGAGTCCTCACCGCGCCGTTCCCGTGTCGACACCCCTCCTGTGCCCTCTTAGGGCCGGGCCGTTTCTCAGCCGCAACCTCCTCCTGCGTCTGGAGCGGGCCACCGGGTCAAGACTATGGCGATGGGGCCATTGACCCATGGCCGTGCCGCCGTGGCGGCCTCAAGTCAGAGGGAAGGAGGTCGTGGGAGTTCTAGCCCCGGCGCTCGTCAAGCGGGAGACGTGGATTCGAGGCCAGTGCCTGCCCAAGAGAAGCCCGAGATTTCGACGCGGGGTGGCTCGAGGCCAATTGGTCGAGGGACTGGCAGGCGGGTTGTTCTTCCCGTGGGGTAAGGTTTTTACATTGTGACTTTTGTTTTCTGATGTCTTGCGCCCTCTCTGGTTTTGGCTTCTCTTAGGCTATTTCCCATTTTCTTAGGTTGAAGCGGCCGCTAGAACAGGCCCAACCCTCGATGGCCAAGAAGCAAAAAGTGGGGGCAGTCTCGATAGGCTCGGGTGAGTGATTTATTCTTCTTTCTGTAGTCCTGGAGTTGGGCCATTCTTGTGTTTAACTCGTTTGCAACTAACGTATTGTCTTTGGGCGCACACAGGTTCCTCTGATCCTCGACTGTCGACAGATGTCGAAAGAACATGTTGATATTTGGTAACACAATAAGGAAATGAACCGCAAGCGCACGGATATCGGTGAGCATTTCACCCGGGAGGTTATCCAGAGTTATCGTATTTATATTTTTACCACTGGGAGAAAGGGTGCATCTGACTAACCAAATCTACTGCTACTATCCCTTTAGGCACAAAGAATGTCTTTCGATGTGAGTGATGTATAGAGAAGACTGCAACCTTAGTCTCGTTCTAACCTTGGTAAGGATGATCTATTGTTCTATTCGGGAGGCTCACGGAATCTAGACAACACAAAGGATGTTCGACCCACACATATAAACCTACCCGTCCTGCTAACGAGATGTGATCCACAAAGGTAACTCGGAAATGTCACGTTCCTCGCTACTACCACGGTCCAGCTAGTCAGGGGATATCTATGAGTACCCTAGCCTAAACACCACGTTTACGCTAGCAAGTGATTACTCTAATACTCAACCGGAAGAGGATTAAAGTAAACTCATAAACCAAAGAACAATAAAACAAGAACTTACTAGTATTAGAAGTCGAATTACTGAAGAATCTTAGAAGCAAGCCTCGGGTTAGGAGACTTGATCCCGTAGGTACAACTCGGAGTAGACACCGACAGGCCGGCCTTCCTCCGATCCACACCTCCACTCTATCTCTCTCAATCTAGTAGAAACTAGAAGATCTATTTCTACCTTACATTGGTTGCTAAGCCTAAAAAGAAATATTATTTAGAGAAGAGGTTTTCCTTCGAGGGCACCCCTGAATCTCTATGATAATTTCTTGTCTCCTCTAGGGGCCAGAGGGGGTCTCCTTATATAGTCCTCCCCTTCTATGCGTTTTTGGGTCGATAGGCGAGGTGGTACTATGTTATTCTGGATCCAATAGGTCGGTGGAACGTTGTGTGCGAAGAGAGTCCGGAACGGAGTCCAGAGGTGGGCGGGCGCCCAGGTCCTCAGGGCGGGCGCCCTGGGCCTGGCCCCTTTCGGGCTCCGCTTCCTTCCCGTGGCTTCTGGAGTCTTCTAGATGGTAGAAAATTGCGCGGTGGGTTGATATCTCTATGTAATCCCGACATGTGGGCCTTTCTTCCTTATTTCCTGATAACCCCCTGCAGAAATAGACAAACACCAAAACTCGTAGAATTCTGTCAGATAAAACCCTAAGTCTAGATGTTGATTTCATTTGGATCCTTTTCTTTGTTTATTTGATAATTAAATTTGATACTTAAGGACCGTCAACAAACTCCCCCAAGCTTACCTCTTGCTCGTCCATGAGCAAGGATGAACTCAAGAGTTTCTGCAGTGGTTTCATTTCTTAGAAGTACACACGCATTTAAGCAAGATCTCATCTTTGAGTTAGAATAAACTGTTAAGACTTAAAACTTACTTACTTTACCTACACCATAGGACTTGTAACCGTCACTTCTGTCTTGAGTGGTTAAAAGATAGAACAGTCTAGCCAAGTGCCATGTCTCTTATTCTTGATCAGCTATAGCTCTGGGGTTTTTGCAGATTTTCAAATAAAACTCAGAAATTCCTTGTATGATTCTCTCAGGTCTCTCTTTTGTGGTATTTTTGGATCCTTACCAAGGCAGTGATGGTATATGCCTTCTCTCAAGATATGTAGTATTTGTGGTATGAAGCATAGTGACATTGTCTTCTCTCTCACCCTACTCTAATAAGGCTTTAATATCTGAAGATCATAGGTGGGAGATAAAGTATACATACTTACAAGACATTTATTGCATAGTCAAACCATGGATCCAAAGAAACAAATCAATAAGCCAAATCAAGATGTGCATGTGTGGCGAATGAATGGTGTATGTTGATGATGGTGATAACAATGGTGGTGGAAGCCTAATTCTACTTTGCTCTTTGAGGGGATACATACCTTCCTTGCTTTTGAAACTTTATGAGGAGAATGAGATGCTCTTCTTTTTCTTTTCTTTCGAGGTTCCGAGCACTTGCTCCTTTTTATTTCCTCGTATCTTTTATTTTCTTTTTCTCCCTCTTTTTTTTTCAGAGCATTCATCTCTTGAGATAATATAGCAAGTGGTAGTAACAAGATAACTTGAGTATTTATTTCACAAGGGGAAATAGAAATATTTTTGGTTATTCTCTCTCGGATTAGGAGTAGAATACTTTTGGGTGGTTTTGGAGATGGAAATGAGTGGATATATGTGGATGGTACTTCCAGAGTAGAAGTAGCATGTATGAGTGAACGTGCAAGTGAATCTTGATTTAACCACATGACAAGCTCCTAAGGGTCTACACAGCTTGACCACACTCAATGTTCATAAGCAGTAAAAAGTAAATGTGTGGCTCAAAGTCTAATAAGCATGTATATATGGCTGTGGTAGGATTTTAAACTCTCATCATACAGGAACTCATCATGTGTTATTTTAAAGATTTTTAAAGATAAAATTCTCCAGAATTCTAGCATCTCTAGGAACAGATAAACAGCAGCTCAACCTTCCCATATCGTATCCGATAACAACTTAGACTTCAGATCAAGTTTTCATCCCACAAGTTTAGGTCTAGAGCAAGCCTTAAATTATAACAGTTATATCTAAACTTGAGAGAGAACTTCAAATTTGCAAATTAGGCAGAGCAACTATTCATCATATCCATGCTTAAGTTTTATTAGATACAGATTAGCATAGCCACTTTATTTATTTATTAAACATACTAAGCAAAATATATATAAGCATAAAATCTTTATTTGGTTTTTCATATTTATGTGTATTTATATTCTAATATAGTATAAGTATAAAGATAGATAGAAATACTTATCGAGATAAATGGGGGTGCTCTCCCCCAAGCTGAATTTTGACGTAATTTCTCTTGATGTAGCTAGCAGGTGGCAGAGGTGTGTTTGAAAGTCAGCAGTATTTTGACAGCGATTAGAATGTCCTCCGTATGCTAGTCTTCTTGATTCTTAAATTCTGTGGAGCTCAAATAGACAACAAAGCTTGTGGAACTGGTTAAGTGTTAGCATAAATATCTAGCCTTTATCATGTTGAGACTCCTTAATAAATATTACTCCCTGTTTTTATATTTTTGTTTTTATAAAGCAGAAAAATATTTATTTTATTTTTATGCCACCACAGTGAATGTACTTATGGGTTTTATGCCACTCGTTTACTCACATGGGGCTTACAATTTTTTTTTCACATTTTTATTTTCTTTCTAGGATAATACGAACATGATTAACTAAGTAAACTATTTGAAATAATTAAAAGGGAAAGGATAACTACCAAGTTTACCTCTTGGCAAGGCGTTCGGTGTTTTTAAGTCCTCCGAGCGGGACTCTCCATTTTCTTAATCGTCCTGGGATTCGCTAGATGACGTAGTCGGTGATTCCGGTGGCGCCTCCTCTTCGTGTGTAACTATATTCTCTCTCCACACCTGACTCGGTGCTATGGTCTCCTCAGGACAATTATGTTCAAGTGGTATGTCTTCAGTCCTTATCACTTCTCCATCGTAGTCTACCCATCCATCCTCGATGATTTGCCTCCTCTGGTTGCGGTTGCGATGTCTTCTTCTTGTCCTGACCTGCTTAGAGTCTTCAACTATATAGTTAGGGTCAGTAAAACAGCGGCATACCTTCTCAGAGGAGAAGTGTATGTGGACTTCTCCGGTTCCAATATAGATGATGGCTTTGATAGTGCTGAGGAACTGTCTTCCAAGGATGGTGGGTGGATCATATTCATCTTCTCCCATGTCAATAACTTGCAAGTCATCTATAGCTGAATGTATATTGGTTGTAGGGGCATGGTTTCATGCAGGAGCTGATAAGTGACTACGGCCATTATGTTGACGTCAGATCCGGTGTCGTAGAGTGTCTTCTGAAAAGAGTATCTGTTGATTGTGCACTCAATGCTTAGAACACCAGGGTCATCCTTCTTGATCAAGAAAGGTGACTTGAGTCGACGATCTTGACCTCCTTGAACTGCAGTGACCATCTTAGCTGACTCGGTCCACATTTGCTTGTTCCTGTTCCTCCTGTTGGTCCTCTTCCTTGGTTGATGTCGGGGTTGCTCTGAAGTTTGTGTAGTCTTGTTCTTGAAGGAAAGTCTCCTTCTTCCCCTTGATGTAGAGACTGATCTTGGCAGCATTAGCGTAGATGACAGCTCTAGTGTTTAGGAATGGCCTCCCTAAGATGATGGGTGCCCTCTCCTCAGTACCAGTCTCTATCACCATGATGTCTGCTAGAGCATACAAGGTACCAACTCGGACGCAGAGGTTCTTCAATATTTCCTTTGGGAAACTGAGTGTCCGATCTGCAACCCTGGGCATAATGTTGACGCTGGCGCCAAAGTCGCAGAGTGCTTCTGGGAAGTCCACCATGCCGATGGAGATCGGGATGACGGGACGTCCTAGATCACCTCTCTGAGTAATTAGGCCTCTGTTGATTCCAACCTTGATGTTGTTGAGGACGGTTGTAGTAATAGTTATTATTGTTGTTGATGTAGTTCACGTCCTCAAGCATCTTAGGGCAGTGATTGCCTGAGCGTCCAGTATCTACAGTGTGTTTGTGCTCGTAGATCCTAGTTCTTCACTTGGTGGAATCTGGGAGTTGTAAAACTCCCTCATATTATGCTCGAAGTGTTCCTGCTCATAGAGACAAGGTAGAGATCAAGTGCATGGGCCCTGTTGGTGGAAA
This sequence comes from Sorghum bicolor, assembly GCF_000003195.3. Taxonomy (NCBI): domain Eukaryota; kingdom Viridiplantae; phylum Streptophyta; class Magnoliopsida; order Poales; family Poaceae; genus Sorghum; species Sorghum bicolor. Next base: position 42,424,938 of record NC_012871.2, read on the forward strand.
ACACCAACAGAACCAAAAGTGTATTTGTTCTTCTCTAACCTTAAGCATAGTGAGCAAGACAAAGTTGATGGATCATGAGTGTAGCATTTGTCAGATCAGATGGCTCAACCTAATGGAAAGATAATCTATCTATATTTATGTTTTGTTTATATCTTCCAAAGATTGCATGTGCAATACTTTAGCTTATATGATTAGGAGTGTGGGGTCACGAAGGTAGTACTAAGAACAAAGATTAAGGGACTAAACATGTTGAATTAATTGAGTTGGTTAATTTGGAGTTATAAATCATACATGTTTGTCTCTTTATTTATGTGAATGCCAGAACCAAGGAGGAGCTTATAAAAGTGTTAGTCAAGTACCTTAAGATGTTACCTTACTTGAAGAGTGATGGTACAGTATCACCTTGTGGAAGCTTTCCTTTCTTAGCGGTTGTGCATCGTGTTTGTGGCACCCTCCATGAATCATCTCTTATGAGCTACGTCTTTCTTGTGCAAATTGTTAAACTTCATGTGTCACTTTCTTCATCTCTAATGAGTTTGCATCTCAGGACTTCCCAGGTTGTTATTGAAAGTTTTCCTACAGGGGTTAGTCCAACAAAATATACCAATATCTACTCAAGCAGTTTTTAGTTCAGTAACCAAACTAGACTCCATGTCTAACCAGATTAAGGAAGGCTATTTAACCTAAGCACCACGCTTAATTTAAATGCCATTGGAAGTGTGACCAGTACTTCCAAACTAACACTTACTAGGATAAACAAAGGTAGCATGATGGCTTTTATAGAGATCTACTCAAGTGGAGATGAAGTAGTGTGATTAGTATTTAACAAATTGAGCATGTCTCAAAGGTAAGGACAACCAACATAGCAACATGGCAAAGGATGTTTTATGTAAAGTACTCCCCCAAGCTTGAATTTTGCAAAATTCAAGATTGGATGAATTTAAATTAATGTTGCATGATGACTGGTTGGGTATACCTTGCGCTTGTCATTCATCCGATCTTCTTGCTCCAATCCTAGAAAGGTTAGTGGCATGAATACCCGAAGGAATATTTCTACAATTATCTCAATATACACAAGGCAATGTTGCAAATAATTAGAAGTGCTTGTTTTAGGACACTAAGCTTGTCCTTGGGAAACCATCAATCAACTCAACGAGATCTGCAATATTTATTATAGACATATGCATCGACAACCGCTCTTTTAAAGTTTTTATAAATAGAAAGGAAGAGGGGGTTGGAGATCTCAAATGTGGTAAGGATGGAGAGACAAATTGATTGGAGAGATGTTTTATATGAGCAAGGACTGGGTGAGGTATTTATGAAATAGCTTCCATGCTCACTGTTGTTTCTCTCATTCTCAGACTCCAAGGATGATTCTTCATGAATGATTAAAATTCCTCTAGGATTGTCTCTCAAGTTTGTTTTATCTATCCATTCAATGGTGATAGCACATGGATTTTTAATGTCCTCTAGCCATTGATGTTGCTCTTCTCGATCCTCCTTCTTATGCATGGGATGTCTAGAAAGATTCATAGGATTATCGGGAGGTTCAAGAGGAAGAGCATAGTAGAAACTATTAAGCTCAAGGATGAGATGGATAGCCGAATCATGGGATTGAAATGTTTGGAAATTGGCTATTGAAACTTCCTTTCCTCGTCTGGGAGATGATTCCTTCTCTATCTCTAAGATTATTCTATGAAGGCTAGTACAAGAAAGATGTCCACGAATGAAGACATACCTTCCTTTACTAAAAGATAAAGAAAGAAAGACTCTACCAAAAGTTATATGATTAAGACCAATGTGAAAATATCCAGGAAAAACATGGTCTTGTAGGGCTAGGTCTAAACCAGAATTTATAGAAAGATTAACAGATTCCCTAGGTGTAGCTAAAAGTGCATTATCTTCTTGATTAAAAGATAGGACCTCGGCTATAGAAAAGGATTGGTTTTGACCTATTGCAATCAACTCCGGACACAGATCATAATTAGGGGCAGGACGTGTTGACTCCCATGGTCTATGGCTGGTCTCCGAAGGTGCAAAGAATTCAATAATAGGTACGGAATTTAAGTTATCCATAAAGATAAAAATAAAAAGATAAAAGAATAAAAGTATAAAAGTATAATACAAGATAATAGCAAGACTCAAAGTTATCTCAGCAAACCGTCTTTCTCCCCGGCAACGGCGCCAAAAATGCTTGCTGATATTTGGTAACGCAATAAGTAAATGATCCGCAAGCGCACGGATATCGGTGAGCAATTCACCCGGGAGGTTATCTAGAGTTATCGTATTTATATTTTTACCACTGGGAGAAAGGGTGCATCTGACTAACCAAATCTATTGCTACTATCCCTTTAGGCACAAAGAATGTCTTTCGATGTGAGTGATGTATAGAGAAGACTACAACCTTAGTCTCGTTCTAACCTTGGTAAGGATGATCTATTGTTCTATTCGGGAGGCTCACGGAATCTAGACAACACAAAGGATGTTCGACCCGCACCTATAAACCTACCCGTCCTGCTAACGAGATGTGATCTACAAAGGTAACTCGGAAATGTCACGTTCCTCGCTACTACCACGGTCTAGCTAGTCAGGGGATATCTATGAGTACCCTAGCCTAAACACCACGTTTACGCTAGCAAGTGATTACTCTAATACTCAACCGGAAGAGGATTAAAGTAAACTCATAAACCAAAGAACAATAAAACAAGAACTTACTAGTATTAGAAGTCGAATTACTGAAGAATCTTAGAAGCAAGCCTCGGGTTAGGAGACTTGATCCCGTAGGTACAACTCGGAGTAGACACCGACAGGCCGGCCTTCCTCCGATCCACACCTCCACTCTATCTCTCTCAATCTAGTAGAAACTAGAAGATCTATTTCTACCTTACATTGGTTGCTAAGCCTAAAAAGAAATATTATTTAGAGAAGAGGTTTTCCTTCGAGGGCACCCCTCAATCTCTATAATAATTTCTTGTCTCCTCTAGGGGCCAGAGGGGGTCTTCTTATATAGTCCTCCCCTTCTATGCGTTTTTGGGTCGATAGGTGAGGTGGTACTATGTTATTCTGGATCCAATAGGTCGGTGGAACGTCGTGTAAGAAGAGAGTCCGGAACGGAGTCCAGAGGTGGGCGGGCGCCCAGGTCCTCAGGGCGGGCGCCCTGGGCCTGGCCCCTTTCGGGCTCCGCTTCCTTCCCGTGGCTTCTGGAGTCTTCTAGATGGTAGAAAATTGCGCGGTGGGTTGATATCTCTATGTAATCCCAACATGTGGGCCATTCTTCCTTATTTCCTGATAACCCCCTGCAGAAATAGACAAACACCAAAACTCGTAGAATTCTGTCAGATAAAACCCTAAGTCTAGATGTTGATTTCATTTGGATCCTTTTCTTTGTTTATTTGATAATTAAATTTGATACTTAAGGACCGTCAACAAAACACCGCCTCGTCCGTCGGAGGGGGGCGACATCTCAAACACTGCCCCGCAGTCACCAAGGCCGGTCGAGACGCCTCGTCTCCAAGATCAGGAGGGAGCCCCCAAGTCTCCCAAGTTTGGGGGAGTGGGAGACCCAATCACCATCAGCGACGGGTCCGGTGGCGATCTGCTCTCGAAGGATGCCGGCACCACGGATGAAGAGGTCGAGGCCTCTCCTATCGCGAAACGGACGCCTTGGCTCATCGGGCTCCACTCCGTCGAGGAGAGGAGGAAGAAGGAAGACGAAGAGCATGAGCAGGAGCAGCGGCAATAGCTGCAGGAGGAGCAGCCACAGCTGCGCCGGGGAGAATCGCTCGAGGACGAGTTGGAGCAGTGCCGTCACTAGGAGCTGCAGGAACTTCAACAACAGTAGCAACAGCGGAGTCAACAGCTGGAAGAGTTGCTCGAACAGCGACCGCACAGCCCGCGCCAACCGAAATCGTCACCGCCGCAAGGGCACAAGGTCGGGGAAGAGGGATTGTCAGTTTATGGTCCTCTAACCCCCACGTGGCTCTGTGCAGGGGGGCCCGCCTCCATTCCAACCGAGCCCGGGCGAGAAGACGGTGTGGTGGCGCTTGCTTGTGCCATGCGCACTCCTGCGGACCCCCTGTCAGAGATCAAGGGCACGATTTACGGTATCGAGGGAATCGCTCCCGGGTTCCTTCGAGACCGACGGCCATGGGTGGATCTCAGCACCGTTGGGGAGGATGAAGCTGGGACCTCGGGCGGAGGTGGAGGCGATACCGGTGAGACCGGTGAATCGGATTCTGCCCTCCCTCGTTTACCTGTTCTTGCGCCATGGGGGTCGCTTGAGACTATCCAAGAGCTCATCCGGGGCATCAAGGCGCGCACGGAGGAGGAGATGGAGAACTGGGGCCCTGGGAGAATCCACTTTCGAGCCTCTACCTGTCCGGAGGAGCCCAACATTATGATGGACGACCGGAAGGAGGCGGAGAAGTGGGAGCATCTCGAGGAGCTTCGTCTCTAGATGAAGCACGTCGTGGGACTTATTTCCGATATTGTCAACAACGGGCTTGGTCAAGCCTATTTCGTAAGTATCTTTGGACCTTAGCTATTTGGGTACTTAGTCTCGTATTCTTATCATTCAGTTACTGGTTCGCAGGATCTGAAAGAGACCTCCCGCCTGAAGTCGAGTTTTATCCACGCGACGAGAGGCGGTTGGGAGCAGCTCCCTCTCCTCAAGGACCAACTCCTTGTGTTGCATGAAAAGCTTCTCCAGGCATATAAGGACCTCATGGCGGCTGCGGAGGAGAAGAAGGAGAGGGAGGCTGCCCTGGCCAAGGCTTGGGAGGCCTCGGAGAAGGCAATAGAAGAGGCCGCGCAGCTAAGGGAGCGGACCACGTCGGCTGAGGAGACTACGTCCAAGGCCCGGGAAGAGGCCGTGTATTACAAAGATGCGGCCGCTGAGCTCGACAAGGAGAAGATTTTTGTTCAGTCGAACCTTGCCTCCACCCAGGAGGCCTATTGAGAGATAAAAGAAGAGTTCGTGAAGAGCGAGATCGCTCGGAGCGCCGCGGAGGAGGCTGGGAAGAAGGCCTGTGAGGATCTCGAAGCGGAGCGAGCTCGCTCTCGCGGACTCTCTGACCACGTCGATCGTCTGAAGAGAGTGCTGCTGGAGAAGGAGGGAGCCGTCTTACAGGCGAGTGAGATGACCGAGGACTTACGGGCTGCCAACACCGACCTGGCCCGCTCTTACAAGGAGATCGAGAGGGCCAACACTGATTTATTTGGCGAAAACACGGCTCTTGAAGAGAGGATTTGCGGTAAGTTTCTTTATGCTTTCGTGTTTCTTTCATAAGGTATTTCTCCTGTGTTTCCTAACTCTCTCGTGTCGGTTTTCTGTATGGCTTAAGGATGATCTCCTGGCTGCCCAGGTCGAGGCCCGTTCCACCAAGGCAAAGCTCGAGGGGGAGGTTGCTTTAAACGGTCGACTAAGGACTACGATAAGCGACCTTTTGGCCTCCTGGGAGCTTGAGCCTGTGGATGAGTCGAGGGAGGTGGCTCGAGGCGATGTGCTTGTCGACCAGCTGTGCTACTTAGGTGCCACGCTGAGGGATCGAGTGCGGGACGCCCTTCCTACCGGGGTGAAGCGAGCGACGGCGGTCGTCTGCTCAGGCTTCTCCTACGACATGGAGGTGGTGTCCCATGGCTTCGTCACCGAAATTTCAAAGACTGACGCCGAGAACGAGGAGAGGCTCCATGCCTTGATCGACGACGCAGAGGTCCCTGGAGAAAGGTTGGCGAAGCTGTTCGAGCTAGAGGTACTTCCTCCTGAGACTAGCTCAGGCGCAGAAGATGGTGGTGAGGACAGAGATGTGGACTGAGGCCTGGGAACCTATTCTGGGTATTTGGACCTGTTGTAAAATACTTATTACTTCTCTTAAGTAAACGTTGTGGCTTGAATGGTCTTGAGAATTGTATATATGTTTATTTTTGTGCTTGAATCTGCTTTGTTTCCTTTGTTTCCTAAGTCTGTATTCCTCGTTCAATCGTTTGTTAGGGCGACCTTGATTGCCTCGAGGGTGAGGTAGTGAGTAGAGTTACCATAGCCCGGGGGCGTAGGGGTTCTGAGGCTCGTAGTCCCTCGGCCCTTAAGGGGCTCGAGGTGCCTTTAGTACTCGTCTGTGTGAGGTTTTCTTAGGGCTTAGAAAAAGTCATTCGATTTTTAGGAACCTGGGGGAGTCCCCCCTGCTAGCCCCCGACGGAGTATCGACTATGATGGGTCATAGTTGGGACTTCCTCCTAACGTCGAGATTTGACCGGTGATAGCGTAAACTACTTGAATAAAAATTCTCGTTTATTCACATATTCATTCATAGGGTCTTGGTACAAAATGTACATGAGAACATAAAGCTTCGAAGCTCTAGGGGTAGAAGCGACGTAGCTATTCGATGTTCCACGCGTTGGTGAAGACCGCCCCTTTTTCGTCCGCGAGCTTGTACGTCCCCGGCTTCAAGACCTCGGACACCACGTATGGGCCTTCCCAGAGTGGAGTCAGCTTGTGCGTCCTTGGTTGCTTTGTCGTCATTGTAGGATGAGGTCGCCCATGTTCAGATCCCTTTTGCGCACGTGCTTCTCGTGATAGCGTCGGAGCTTCTGCTGGTATCTTGCGGAGTTGAGGAGGGCCATGTCTCGAGCTTCCTCGAGCTGGTCAACCGCGTTCTCTCGTGTCTCCTTATTTGTCTGCTCGTTGTAGGCTTTGAGTCGCGGTGACCCATACTCAAGGTCTGTTGGAAGCACGGCCTCGGAGCCGTAGACCATTAAGAACGGGGTGTATTTCGTGGCCCTGCTCAGCGTCGTCCTTAAGCTCCATAGGACCGAGGAGAGCTCTTCGACCCATTTCTTGCCGAATTTCTTCAACCGGTTGTAGATTCTCGGTTTAAGTCGTTGCAAAATCATGCCGTTGGCATGCTCGACCTGGCCGTTAGTTCGAGGCTGAGCTACTGCAGACCAGTTCTCATGGATGTGATGCCGGTCACAGAAGTCCAAGAACTTTTTGCCGGTGAGCTGGGTGCCATTGTCGGTGATGATGACATTGGACATCCTGAACTGGTGGATAATGTCGGTGAAGAAAAGGATGGCTTGCTTAGAGCGGATGTTTGTGATGGGTCGAGCCTCGATCCATTTGGAGAATTTGTCGATGGCTACCAGCAAATGGGTATATCCTCCTGCAGCTTTCTGTAGGGGGCCGATGAGGTCAAGACCCCATACCACGAATGGCCACGTGATGGGGATCATCTGGAGAGCATGAGCAGGGAGATTGGTTTGCTTGGCATAGAATTGACACCCATGTCAGAGGGCACAAGTTCTATGGCGTCAGCTACGGCCGTTGGCCAGTAGAAACCTTGTCGGAAGGCATTCCCTACAAGGGTTCTTGGAGGAGAATGGTGGCCGCAAGCCCCGAGGGTAGGTCCTCGAGGACCTTTCGACCTTCTTCTATGGTGATGCAGCGCTGCAAGATCCCTGTCAGGCTTCGTCGATATAGCTCTTCATTTTCGCTGTAGATCACATACGATTTGGCCCGTCGAGTGATACGACGGGCCTCGGATCGATCTTCCGGTAGTTCGCATCGGATCAGGCAATCGAGGAACGGCGTACGCCAATCGAACGGTCGACCGGGACGCTGTTCGACCTCCATTACTTCTGCTGCTGTCAGCAAGGCTTCGATGGCGTCGGCTGGAGTGGGGGTCTCGATGTCAGCCCCCGCGCCCAGGTTTATGGATGGCTCGTACAGGTCTCTCGAGAGTACGTCGGGTGGGACGGTGCCTCGAGTTGATGCGATCTTAGCGAGCTCGTCGGCTGCTTCGTTGTATCATCGCGCGATGTGAACGAGCTCGAGGCCGTGGAACTTGTCCTCGAGCTTGCGTACTTCCTTGCAGTATGCCTCCATTTTCGGGTCGTGGCAGCTCGAGGCCTTCATTACTTGGTCAACGACTAGTTGGGAGTCGCCTCGAATGTCGAGGCGGCGCACCCCTAGCTCGATGGCGATCCTTAACCCATTAACGAGGGCCTAGTATTCCGCAACGTTGTTGGACGCGGCGAAGTGTATTCTAATGACATACCTCATGTGTATTCTAATGACATACCTGGGCTGGGGGAAGCTGCGTGTCTGTCCATTCTGAGATGAAATCCACCACGGCTTGAGACTTGATGGCTTTGCGAGGCGCATAAGTGAGGGTCTCACCCATGAGCTCGACCGACAATTTGGCGATCCTCCCGGTGGCCTCCCGATTTTGGATGATCTCGGACAAGGGAAAGGATGATACCACCATGATTGGGTGGCTAAGGAAGTAGTGCTGCAGCTTGCGTCGGGCGAGAATTGTGGCATAGATCAACTTTTGAATCTGAGGGTACCGTACCTTGGTTTCCGAGAGCACGTCGCTAAAGAAGTAGACCAGCCGCTGGAATGGTAATGCGCGTTCTTCCTCGTCCTTTCGACCACCACAGCCACACTAACCACCTGGGTCGTCGCAGCGACGTATAGGAGCAGGGGCTCTGCAGGTTGAGGGGGAACTAGGACCGGGGCGGTGGTCAGCGTCCTTTTCAGGTTGTCGAGCGCTTGCTCGGCTTCAGGGGTCCAGGAGAAACTATCAGCCTTTTTCAAGAGCCGATACAGCGGCAACGCCTTTTCCCCTAACCTTGAGATGAAACAGCTCAGTGCCACCAAGCAACCCGTGACTTTTTGCACACCCTTGATGTCTCGAATGGGCCCCATCCTTGCAACGGCCGAGACCTTCTCGAGATTAGCCTTGATGCCGCATTGGGAGACTATGTATCCCAGGAGCATGCCTCGAGGCACGCCGAAGACACACTTCTCAGGGTTAAGCTTGATTCTATTTGCACAGAAGCAGCCAAAGGCGATCTCGAGGTCCTGAATCAGGTCGTCTTGCTTTTTCGATTTGACGACGATGTCATCGATGTATGCCTCAACTGTCGAACCTTTGTGTTCACCGAACACATGGAGCATGCATCGCTGATATGTTGCCCCAACGTTCCGCAGCCCAAAGGGCACGGTCACGTAACAATACATCCCAAAAGGCATGATGAAAGATGTCGCGAACTGGTTGGACTCTTTCATCTTTATTTGATGGTAACCAGAATATGCATCAAGGAACGAAAGGATTTCACATCTCACGGTAGAATCAACGATTTGGTCCATGCGTGGTAAAGGAAAGGGAACTTTTGGACATGCTTTATTCAAACTTGTGTAATCGACACACATCCTCATTTACCCATTCTTTTTCTTAACTAATACAGGATTTGCTAACCAGTCGGGATGATGAACCTCCTTGATGAATCCGGACACCAAAAGCTTGTGGATCTCCTCACCAATGATCTTGCGTTTCTCCTCATCGAAGCAACGCAATCGTTGCTTCACTGGCTTGGAACCGGCTGTTGACGGTTCTTAAGTATCAATTTTAATTATCAAATAAACAAGAGAAAGGACCAATATGCAACCAACACCTAGAATTAGGGTTGATCTGACAAAATTCCACGAGTTTTGTTGTTTATCTGTTTCTGCAGGGGGTTATCAGGAAATAAGAAAGAAAGGCCCACATGTCGGTATTACATAGAGATATCAATGCACCGCGCAATTTTCTACCATCGAGAAGACTCTAGAAGCCACGGGAAGAAAGCAGAGGCCGAAAGGGGCCAGGCCCAGGGCGCCCGCCCTGAGGACCTGGGCGCCCGCCCCCTCCTGTACTCCGTTCGGGACTCTCTTCGCACACGATGTTCCACCGACCTAATGGATCATGGATAACGTAGTACCACATCGCCTACCGACCCAAAAATGCATAGAGGAGGAGGACTATATAAGGAGACCCCCCTGGCCCCTGGAGGAGACAAGAAGTTATCATAGAGATTGAGGGGTGCCCTCGAAGGAAAACCTCTTCTCTAAATAATATTTCTTTTTAGGCTTAGCAACCAATGTAAAGTAGAAATAGATCTTCTAGTTTCTACTAGATTGAGAGAGATACAGTGGAGGTGTAGATTGGAGGAAGCCCGGCCTGTCGGTGTCTAGTCCAAGCTTGTACCTGCGGGATCAAGTTCTCCTAACCCGAAGCTTGCTCCTAGGATTCTTCAGTATTTCGACTTCTAAATTCTAGTAAGTTCTTGTTTTATTGTTCTTTTCGTTTATGAGTTTACATTAATCTCTTCATGTAGAGTTTAGAGTCATCATTGCTGGCGTAAACGTGGTGTTCAGGCTGGGGTACTCATAGATATTCCCTGACTAGCTAGACCGTGGTAGTAGTGAGGAACGTGACAATTCTGAGTTACCTTTGCAGACCATATCTTGTTAGCAGGAAGGATAGGGTTTATAGGTGCGGGTTGAACATCCTTTGTGGTGTCTAGATTCCGTTAGCCTCCCCAATAGAACAGTAGATCATCCTTACCAAGGTTAGAAGGAGATTACGGTTGTAGTCTTCTCTATTTATCACTCACATCGAGAGACATTCTTTGTTGCCTAAAGGGTTAGTAGTAATAGACCGGTTAGTCAGATGCACTCTTTCTCCTAGTGGTAAAAAAATAAATACGATACTCTGAATAACCTCCCGGGTGAAGTGCTCACCGATATCCATGCGCTTGCGGATCAATTACTTATTGCGTTCCCAAATATCAACAAGCATTTCTAGCGCCGTTGCCGGGGAGAAAGACGGTTTGCTGAGATAACCTTGAGTCTTACTACTAGCTTGTATCTATACTTTTATCTTTTCTTATCTTTTATATTCTTTATTTATTTTCTTTACTCTTACCTTATGGAAAACCAAATTTCTAAATTGATCCATGAGTCTGCAATCCCTTCAGTAACTGACCTTTTACCCTGGGAGTCATCACAGCCTATCCAAACATCCCAGTATAAGTTAAGTTCTAGGTTGATTGCCATGATTCAAAACCTATCTTTTTCGGGAAAGGAAGACGAAAACCCTTACCTTCATATTAGAGATTTTGAGCAAACATGTGATTGTCTTCGCATTGAAGGCATTTCTGATAAAACTTTACATTGGAAGCTTTTTCCTTTTTCTTTAAGGGGAGAAGCTAGACAATGGTACAGTCAGAAGGTAAGTCAACAACGAGGTGAATGGGGAGTTTTACGAGCCAACTTTTGTCTAGATTTCTATTCCCTCGACCGTATCGGCGACCTTAGACTCGAAGTCCTATCTTTTAAACAAAAAGATAATGAAACTTTGGGAAAATCCTGGAAACGTTTTTCTGATCTTTTAGAATCTGGTCCAAACCTTAATCTTGAAGACCCTGTTCTTTTATTTCACTTTTTTTGAGGTCTTCAGAAAAATCACAAACAAATGCTACACACAATGTCTAGAGGTTCTTTCTTTCGCATCCCTACTGATGAAGCTAGAGTGATCCTAGATAGAATCCTAGAAGCTGAGATAGATAATACCCTACATGATGAAACCTACAAAGCCGAAGTAGACACTCTACCAAATCCTTCATCTACTTTAGCTATCCCAAGTTCTGAGCCACAAGAGGAAGAAATTCCACCACCGGACTTCATGCTGGATATAGAATCCGATCTTTTTGCCGATTTTGGAAACATTTCAAACTACCATTCTATTGACAAACCCCAAAACGGCCAGTTTAGCATTTATTTGCCAAGTGAATATCAATTGAGAGAGCTTATCTCAGTCATGAGTAGCGAATAGTTGGAGGAATCAGAGCTTTCCTCTGATGTGATCCGTTTCGACACACCCTCTATAACTATACGCTGTGCTTATAATTCTGATCGATTTAATGCTCTTTATAATCCTGTTGTGGGGATCAACATCATGTCTGAATCTTTTGCACTTAAACTATTTAAAAATGTTGTCTTAACCCCCACAACAAAGGTTATAAAGGAATCTTCGGGACGATTAGTCCCCAGTCTTGGAATTATTAATGTCCTACCTCTTACGGTAGAAGGCTCCATGGTTCATTTGAACTTCTATATCTTTGATACATGGGACTTTGACCTGTTGATAGGACAACCTTTTAGAGGACTCCTTTATGAAGGTCATACTGGAAAGCTACACATTTTTTTGGAAAAGCCTTTAAATTCCCAATAATAATTTCACACTCCTTAAATAATAAGGCCGAGTCATATCTTTTGCCTGATCCTATGGAGGAGGTAAAGGCTGCATCTCTTGAACTTTTAGAAGAATCAGACTTGGAAGACGAAACTCCTTTCTTCATAGAAGAAGAAGCTGAACCTTCTGAACCTGAACCCTTAGATGAGTTTGCAGAAACACCTAGACCCCCCATAGAGCTTAAAACTTTACCACCTGGTCTTATCTATGCTTTCCTAAACAATAATCCAGAGTTTCCTGTGATCATTAGCGATAAACTCACTCAGGAGCAAACTCTACGGTTAATGACCATTCTTGAGAAACATCACTCAGTTTTCGGCTACTCACTCCAAGATCTTACATGAATGAGTCCTATGATTTGTACCCATCGTATTCCAACAGATCCTTCTGTGTCACCTTCTCGAGAACCCCAACGTAGACTTAACAACACTATGAGAGAGGTAGTTAAAAAGGAAGTTATAAAGTTGCTGCATGCAGGGATTATATATCCTGTGCCGCACAGTGAGTGGGTAAGCCTAGTTCAAGTTGTAACTAAAAAGGGAGGCATGACTATTATTATGAATGAAAAGAACGAGCTAATTCCGCAACGCACCGTCACGGGATGGTGGATGTGCATAGACTATAGAAAACTAAACAAAGCCACGAGAAAGGATCACTTTCCTTTACCTTTCATAGATGAGATGCTAGAGCGATTAGCGAACCATTCGTTCTTTTGTTTCTTAGATGATATTTAGGGTATCACCAAATCCCGATCCATCCCGATGATCAAAGCAAACCCAATTTTACATGCCCATATGGAACTTATGCTTACCGTAGAATGTCTTTTGGGTTATGTAATGCACAGCTTCTTTTCAAAGATGCATGATGTCTATATTTTCTGATATGATTGAAGAGATTATGGAAGTTTTCATGGATGATTTCTCTGTTTATTGAAAAACTTTTGATAGTTGTCTTGAAAACTTAGACAAGGTTTTGCAAAGGTGTGAAGAAAAGCACTTAGTCCTTAATTGGGAAAAATGTCATTTCATGGTTAGGGAATGAATAGTGCTGGGACACTTAGTGTCTGAAAGAGGTATTGAGGTAGATAAAGCTAAAATTGAAGTAATTGAACAACTACCTCCACCTGTGAACATGAAAGGAATTCGAAGCTTTCTTGGCCATGCTGGTTTCTATCGTAGATTCATAAAAGATTTTTCATTTATTGCTAGACCACTTACTCTTTTGGTAGCCAAGGACTCTCCTTTCGAATTTGATGATGCATGTCTAACATCTTTTAATTTATTAAAGAAAGCACTCATCTCTGCACCAATCATTCAACCCCCTGATTGGTCATTGCCTTTTGAAATTATGTGTGATGCTAGTGATTATGCTGTGGGGGCAGTATTGGGACAAACTAAAAATAAGAAGCATCATGCAATTGCTTATGCCAGTAAAACTTTGACAGGAGCTCAACTTAATTATGCAACTACTAAAAAAGAGCTTCTGGCTATTGTCTTTGCCATTGATAAATTTAGATCTTATTTAGTTGGAGCTAAAATAATTGTTTACACTGATCATGCTGCACTAAAATATTTGCTCACTAAAAAAGATGCTAAACCTCGCCTGATTAGATGGATCTTATTACTCCAAGAATTTGACTTAGAAATAAAAGATAAAAAGGGAGTAGAAAATTCTGTTGCTGATCACTTATCTAGAATGTATTTTAAGAGTCCACAGGAAACTCCCATCAATGATTCACTCCGGGACGACATGCTCTACGGGATTAACAGGTCTGAACCGTGGTATGCAGATATTGTTAATTTTATGGTTTCAGGGTATGTACCACCAGGAGCAAACAAAAAGAAGCTTATTCAAGAAAGTCATTCACATATATGGGATGAGCCATACCTCTTCCGAGTATGCTCTGATGGCTTACTCAGGAGATGTGTGATCACTGAGGAAGGATGGAAGATCATCGAAGATGTCATTCATCACCATATGGAGGTCACTATGGAGCATTCCGTACACATTCAAAGATCTGGCAGTGTGGATTCTACTGGCCTACAATGTATGAAGACACGAAGCAATATATCAGAAGATGGTGGCCATGTTAAAGGCACGGAAACATAAATACAAGGGATGCAATGCCACTCACCAACAACCTTCAGATTGAGCTTTTTGATGTCTGGGGAATAGACTACATGGGGCCATTTCCTCCATCAAAGAAGTGCGAGTACATCTTGGTGGCAGTTGACTATGTCTCCTAGTGGGTAGAGGCATTACCTTGCAAGCATGCTGACAACATCAGTTCAAAGAGGATGTTTGAAGAAATTATATTTCCCAGATTTGGAGTCCCCAAAGTAGTGATAAGTGATGGAGGAGCACACTTCATCGATAAACGCTTCAAGCAATATCTATCAAAACATGGAATCCGTCACAACGTCGCTACTCCCTATCATCCTCAGACAAGTGGCCAAACAGAGACTTCCAACAAACAAATCAAGAATATTCTTCAGAAGACAGTAAATGAAATGGGAACGGCGTGGAAAGACAAGTTACCCGATGCACTCTTGGCATACCGGACAGCATACAAGACCCCTATTGGAATGTCTCCATACCAACTGGTGTACGGGAAGACTTGCCACCTACCTGTTGAACTAGAGTTCAAAGCACACTGGGCCATAAAGAGATTGAATATGGACCTAGATGTTGCTGGAGATCATAGAAGAATGCAACTATCAGAATTGGAAGAATGGCAAGAGAAAGCATATCACAATTCGAAGATCTACAAAGAAAGAGTCAGACAGTGGCATGACAAGAGAATCAAAAAGAAGGAGTTCACACCCGGAGATAAGGTTTTTTTAATTCCAGGGTGAAGCTTTTCGGGCATGGGAAACTCCGGAGCAAATGGGAAGGACCATACAAGGTAATTAATTCATCATCCCACGGAGCTATCACACTTCAAGATGACGAAGGTACGTTATTCAAGGTAAATGGTCAACGTCTTTGTCGAGGGTATCAGTAAGGGGTACCCTCACCGATGCACATGACAAGGTTACCCGTACGCAGGTCGAGGCCCTCAACTCGGTGCTCTGATCATATATATATGCGGTCGTCGACGACCGCAGCCTCGAAGACGGAAACGGCGTCGAGCGAATCGATCAGGGGTCTAGCGCCAGCTACCGTCGAATACGGAAACGGTCTCGAGCGAATCAGGAAGCGTCGAGCACAAGGACGCCGCCGCCGCCTGACACGCGCACGAGAGCCGGGGCATTTAATGCGCCTGACGCTTCCCCACCTAACACACTGGTCACGGGAGCGTGATAGGGAACAGGCACCCGTCCCGTCGTTCTTTTTGCAGCCTTCCCCACCAAACGACCCCGGGTGTGTCAGGGCGCGGGAAACAGGGATGGAATGTCTAATCAGGACCCCCTCGAGACAACCAAGGTCAGCGCGATAGGGCTTTGCACGGCGTCTAACCCTCGACCAGACCTGGTTCCTTCCTAGGGACGAGTTGGGCGTCGACTGACAACACCACCACCACTCCACCGGGTCTGCCGCCGTGTCGTACAGGCGTGCGACCGGTGAACCAGCCCAAGACGGCGCGCAGGGCAGGTTACAGGGGCACGCGTAATCATCACCAGGCTACTAAGACAGGATGGCTCGAGGTCACGCCGGTACGGAGGCCTCGAGTAGGTCAGCGCTCCATGCTTCTATCGACCCCTACTCTGACACCTATACATGTACCCTAGGTCTCTCCTTGGAGCTATAAAAGGAAGGACCTGGGAATAGATAGCAGAGACCACGCTCATACGCAGTAGAACTTCCACACTTCATACCACGCTTGTATTCGCCCATGTACAAGCACTTCGGTGCAAGATAATACAAACTTCCCTCCCCCGCTGGACGTAGGGCCTTCTCTTGCCCGAACCAGGATAAATCTCTGTGTCTTCATGCATCACCATATGGGAAAGGGGCACGCATACAAATTTACTCGTTGGTGTGACCCCCTGTGGGGAAAACACTGACAGTTGGCGCGCCAGGTAGGGGTCCTGCGTGTTTTTCATCGATTTCCCACTCCTTTCGAGATGGCCACTCTCGCTTCGCCGATTCCGCGCTCCACGGTGATTTGGTTTGGGAGTCTTGAGTTCATGTCGACTGGCTCCGGCTATGACATGATCTTACTCTCGATCAAAGGACTAGGAGGAGACCGCATTGCGCCAGCACGGTTGAGGGCCCCGAGACGCCCTCGCCACCACGCCTCCCCGCCCAAGAAGAGGCGTGGACAGCACCATCGTCACCCCTCTGCCTCGTCATGACCAGCAGTTCGTGCTAGGCAGGAGGTGGCACAAGAGTCGGCAGCCCCGCGTGCCGGAGCCGCGGACACGCCGGTTCAGCGCCACACGACGATAAGAAGTGACACACCCACCGCTGCTAGGTTACTTCCACACGGGTTGTTCACTCCGAGAAGGGCACTGCCATTCGGATTGGACAACGCCGTGGCGTCGCTCGCCAGAGCGATATGCCCAAATGCCCAGACATACGTGGAGGGACCAATGGTTCTCCCACGTAACCCTGAAGCACAGCAGCCGACGTCCGAACTGCCAGATTTCTCCCAGGTACGAGGCCTTCGTCGCCTAGGCCCTGGATGGTACACGATCACCTCACTCAGGCAGCGACTGCTGGAGGAGAGACGTGGATGTTTCTACGCCGCCAAGCCGGACTCCGATTCCGAGACCGATAGCTACGACCCTACTAGGGAATGCTATCACATCGACGGAGCAGTAGAAACTACCGACGAGACGCAGGATGCAGCTGCGGGCGGTCGAGCCCCCGTGGCAAGAGAAGACCCCAGGACGCCTGGGAATGACACACAGGTCGACCCGCTTCCACAAGAAGACAGGGCTGCACAGCTCGCACAGCTACGAGAGCTCAAGACCAAGCTTGACGAGGATTGCGAGCGCCTCGTCCTGCTCGAGCAAATCCTCGAACAAGACTTGCCTTACCCGCCTGGCGGAAGTGTCCGTAGATGCGCTCGAGAGGTACATCGACAAATCGTCGGAGACGCAGAGCCAGAGCAGCCTGTCAATCATTTCCCTCGAGCGGGCCAGAATGTCGTAGCAGCAACGATGCTACTGCGCAACATGCCAGATCCATCGAACTCCTAGGCTCGGTGCATTAGAGACGAGGTACAGACTCTGCTCCAGGTGGCGGCAGTTCAGCAAGCCTAAAGCTCGGCTTCTCGACGACGAGGAGCTGCCACTGAAAAGCGCGATGAGCCGCCCCAAAATGAAAAGGAGGTGTCAGTCCATCAACAGCCGCCCCCTCGAGGAAGAAAGACCACTCTCGTCCTCCCCATCGACAATCAGCGTCGACACGACGCGTGGCATGACATCGAAGAGAATCGACGTCGCCGGCATGGAGACGCGGAAGAACGTGGTTACAACGCACATCGTGGCGGAAGGTACGACAGCGACGAGGACCAAATGGCGCCCGAGCCACTAGGCCCACGGGTGTTCAGTAGGGCAATTCGCAGCACGCCCCTACCCAGTCCATTCCGACCCCCGACCAGCATCGCGAAATACAATGGCGAGACCAAACCAAAGTTGTGGTTGGCCGATTTTAGGCTGGCCTGTCAGCTGGGAGGCGCTCGAGGGGATGATCGAGCCATCATCAGACAGCTACCACTCTTCCTCTCTGACACCGCCCATCGATGGCTCGAGGAACTTCCAGCAAATCAGATCCACGACTGGGTCGATTTGGTTAAAGTCTTCGAGGGTAATTTCAAAGGGACCTACATACGGCCCGGGAACTCGTGGGACCTCAGCAAGTGCAAACAGAAGTCAGGAGAAACTCTTCGAGAGTATGCTCGACGCTTCTCAAAGCAGCGCACTGAGTTGCCACACATCCCTGACCATGACGCCATCCTGGCTTTTATCTCTGGTACCACCAGTCGAGACTTAGTGCCGGAATTGGGTCGGAATCGACCTCAGACCGTCGACGAGCTGATGGACGTAGTAGCAAACTACACCGTAGGGGAGGAGGCAGTCGGGGCCTTCTTCAGTTGTGAAGGAAGGAAAGGCAAGCAGCCCGTCGATGAAGATGGAACTCCCAGTCGAGGGCTCAAGAAGAACAAAAAGAAGCAGAAAGCACAGCAGTTCTAGCGGGAAGATTCCGACGACAATCTTGTCGCCGCCATGGAACGGAAGAAACCTCGAGGCCCTCCGGATGGAGGCCTTTTCGACAAAATGCTAGAAGAGCCGTGCCCTTACCATAAGGGAGGTGCCAACCACAAGCTCAAGGACTGTCGTATGCTGAAAAAGCATTTCGACGGTCTAGGGTTCAAAAGGGATGCGCGTGACGATACGAAAAAGGAGAAGGGCGACGACAAAGAGGGCAACAAGGACGATGACGTTTTCCCTTCCGTCCATGACTGCTACATGATCTATGGTGGGCCCTCAACGCAGTTGGCTGCAAGGCAGCGCAAGAGGGAACGCCGAGAGTTCTTCGCGGCAAGAATGGCGGTGCCCCAGTACCTCAGTTGGTCGAACACCCCCATCACCTTCGACCGGGAGGATCACCCCGACAAGGTGGTTGCCCCAGGCGTCTACCCGCTCGTTGTCGACCCCATCATCATCAACACCCGGCTCTCGAAGGTGCTAATGGACGGAGGCAGCAGCCTCAATATTATCTATCTCGAGACCCTCGACCTCCTCGGCATCGACAGGGGACGGCTCCAACCAAGCGCCGGCGGTTTCCATGGCATCGTGCCAGGGAAAAAGGCACTGCCAGTGGGTCGAATCGACCTACCGGTCTGCTTTGGCACGGCGGCCAACTTGAGGAAGGAGACCCTCACCTTCGAGGTGGTCGGGTTCCGGGGCACGTACCACGCTATCATCGGGCGCCCGGGCTACGCCAAGTTTATCGCTATACCCAACTACACCTACTTGAAGCTAAAGATGCCCGGCCCCAAAGGCGTCATCACTATCACCTCCTCCTTCGAGCACGCATACGAGTGCGACATCGAGTGCGTTGAGTATGGGGAGGTGGTCGACAACTCCACCGAGCTCGTCGCAAAGCTCGAGGCCCTAGCCGCTGAGGCTCCAGAGCCCAAGCGCCACGCGGGCAGCTTCGAGCCAGCAGAGGGAACCAAGAAGATCCCGCTCGACCCCAACAACTCCGACGGCAAGGTGCTGACGATCAGCGCCGACCTCGACCCCAAATAGGAAGCTCTGCTCGTCGACTTTCTCCGTGCGAACGCCGACATGTTTGCATGGAGTCCCTCGGACATGCCAGGCATACCGAGGGAAGTCACCGAGCACTTCTTGGAGATTCGAGCCGGTTCCAAGCCAGTGAAGCAGCGGTTGCGCCGATTCGACGAGGAGAAGCACAAGATCATTGGCGAGGAAATCCACAAGCTTTTGACGGCCGAATTCATCAAGGAGGTTCATCATCCCGACTGGTTAGCAAACCCTGTATTAGTTAAGAAAAAGAATGGGAAAATGAGGATGTGTGTCAGTTATATAAGTCTAAATAAAGCATGTCCGAAAGTTCCCTTTCCATTACAATGTATTGATCAAATTGTTGATTCTACTGCGGGATGTGAAACCCTTTCTTTTCTTGATGCATATTCTGGTTACCATCAAATAAAAATGAAAGAGTCCGACCAGCTCGCGACCTCTTTCATCACACCTTTTGGGATGTATTGTTATGTAACCATGCCGTTTGGACTTTGAAATGCGGGAGCCATGTACCAACGCTGCATGCTCCACGTATTTGGCAAGCATATAGGGTCGACGGTCGAGGCCTATGTCGACGACATAGTCGTCAAATCAAAGCGGCAAGGAGACCTGATCCAGGACCTCGAGATCGCCTTTGGCTGCTTACGCGCCAACCAAATCAAGCTCAATCCCGAGAAATGCGTTTTCGGCGTGCCTCGAGGCATGCTCCTGGGTTACATTGTTTCCCAGTGCGGCATCGAGGCCAACCCCGAGAAAGTCTCGGGCATCACGAAAATGGGGCTGATCCGAGACATCAAGGGCATGCAGAGAGTCACGGAATGCCTAGCGGCGCTGAGCTGTTTCATCTCGAGGTTAGGAGAAAAGGCGTTACCACTATATCGGCTCCTGAAGAAGGTCGAGTGTTTCTCTTGGACTCCCGAGGCTGAGGAAGCCCAAGAAAACTTGAAGAAAACGCTGACCTCAGCACCGGTCCTGGTCCCACCTCAACCTGCTGAACCACTGCTCCTTTACGTTGCCTCGATGACCCAGGTTGTCAGTGCAGTGGTGGTGGTCGAGAGGCAGGAAGAGGGGCATGCCTTGCCAGTCCAGAGGCTGGTCTATTTCGTCAGCGAGGTGCTCTCGGAGACCAAGGCACGTTACCCCCAAATTCAGAAGTTGATCTATGCCGTAATCCTCGCACGCCGCAAGCTGCAGCACTACTTCCTCGGTCACCCTATCACGGTGGTCTCGTCTTTCCCCCTGGGTGAGATAATCCAGAGTAAGGACGCCACGGGAAGAATAGCTAAATGGTCGGTCAAGCTTATGAGTGAGACTCTCACTTACGTGCCTCGCAAGGCCATCAAATCGCAAGCCCTGGTGGACTTCGTCGCGGAATGGACAGACTCCCAGCTCCCCCCGACTCAGGTCCAGGCGGAGCTGTGGACGATGTATTTTGACGGGTCACTCATGAAAACGGGGGCTGGGGCCGGCCTGCTGTTCATCTCGCCCTTGGGCGTCCATATGAGGTACGTCATCAGGATTCACTTTGCTGCATCCAACAATGTCGCAGAATACGAGGCCCTCGTCAACGGTCTCAAGATCGCCATTGAGCTAGGAGTCCGACGCCTTGACGTCCGAGGTGACTCCCAACTCGTCATCGATCAAGTAATGAAAACCTCAAGCTATCACGACCCGAAAATGGAGGCGTACTGCAAAGAAGTCCGTCGACTCAAGGACAAGTTCCATGGCCTCGAGCTCGTCCACATCGCCCGACGCTACAACAAAGCAGCCGACGAACTCGCCAAAATCGCGTCGACCCCGGGCACGGTGCCACCTGACGCGCTCTCGAGAGATCTTCACGATCCATCCGTCGACTTGGGCTCGAGGGCTGGCATCGATGCCACTCCTGCCCAGCAGACCGACAACGTCGACGCGCTATTGATGGCAGCTGAGGTAATGGAGGTAGACCAGCGGCCCGGTCGGCCGTTCGACTGGCGCACACCATTCCTCAACTGCCTAGTCCGCTGCGAGCTACCAGAAGATCGGTCTGAGGCCCGCTGTATCGCTCGACGGGCCAAGTCATATGTGATCTATGGCTAGGGCAATGAGCTATATCGAAGAAGCCCGACAGGGGTCTTGCAGCGTTGCATCACCGTGGAAGAAGGCCGGAAACTACTCGAGGACATACACTCGGGGGCTTGTGGCCACCATGCTGCTCCACGGACCCTCGTAGGAAACGCCTTCCGACAAGGCTTCTACTGGCCAACGGCCGTGGCAGATGCCATCGAGCTCGTATGCTCATGTCATGGGTGCCAGTTCTACGCCAAACAGACGCATCTGCCCGCCCACGCTCTTCAGATGATCCCCATCACCTGGCCATTTGCGGTGTGGGGGCTCGATTTAGTAGGGCCTCTACAAAAGGCGAAAGGGGGTTACACCCACTTGCTGGTGGCCATCGACAAATTCTCCAAATGGATCGAGGCTCGACCCATCACCAACATCCGCTCCGAGCAAGCCGTCCTTTTCTTCACCGACATCATACACCGGTTTGGAATCCCCAACGTAATCATCACCAACAACGGCACCCAGTTCACCGGCAAAAAGTTCTTGGACTTCTGAAATCAGCATCACATCCGTGTGAACTGGTCCGTGGTGGCCCATCGTCGAACTAACGGCCAGGTCGAGCGTGCCAATGGCATGATCTTGCAGGGGCTCAAACCAAGGATCTACAATCGACTAAAGAAATTCGGCAAGAAGTGGGTCGAGGAGCTTTCCTCGGTCTTATGGAGCTTGAGGACGACGCCAAGCTGGGCCACCAAATACACCCCATTCTTCATGGTCTATGGCTCTGAGGCCATGCTCCCAACGGACCTCGAGTATGGATCCCCTCGACTCAAGGCATACAACGAGCAGTCGAGTAAGGAAGCTCAAGAGGATGCGGTCGACCAGCTTGAGGAGGCTCGATACATGGCCCTCCTCAACTCTGCTAGATATCAGCAAAAACTTCGATGCTACCATGACAAGCACGTGCGAAAGAGGGACTTAAACGTCGGTGACCTTGTCCTACGATGACGGCAGAGCAATCAAGGACGCCACAAGCTGACCCCGCCTTGGGAAGGCCCGTACGTGGTGGCCGAGGTCTTGAAGCTAGGAACGTACAAGTTAGCGGACAAGAAGGGGGCGATCTTCACCAACGTATGGAACATCGAACAGCTACGTCGATTCTACCCTTAGAATTTTGAAACTTTATGTTCCAGCGCACATTCTGTGCCAAGACTTTGTAAATGAATGCATGAATAAATGATGTCTTTCCCTCGAGCAACTTCCTTTTGTACTAAGGCTTTACAAGTCAAAATCCCGACGTCAGAAGGGGGCGCTGACTATGACCCATCATAGTCAACACCCCCTCGGGGGCTACCAGGGGGCGACCCCCCCTCAAGTGTCGAAAAAGCCAAAAAATTTCTCTCCTCCTTACTTAGTAAACCTTGCACGTCCGAGTAGTTAAGGCGCCTCGAGCCCCTTAAAGGCCGAGGGACAACGAGCCTGAGAACTCCTACACCCCTGGGCTATGGAAACTCTACTCACTTCCCCACCCTTGAGGTGATCGAGGCTGTTTTTGACAAAAGATCGAACAAGGAATACAAACGTAGGCGCAAAGGGAAACAAAAAGCCTCGAGCGGAAAAATAGATAAAGATTTAACAAATATTTAAATACACTATATCACTTAAAAAATAAGTTAATAAGAGTACTGTACAAGGGGCCCCAGGCACCCAAAGCAGGCTCGCAGGCCTTAGTCCTCGGCACGATCCTCACCACCCTCCCCTCCACCTGAGCTAGTCTCGGGAGGAAGCACCTCAGGCTCAAATAGCTTGGCCACCCTCTCTCCAGGAGCCTCCGCATCGTCGATCAAGGCGTGGAGCCTCTCTTCGTTCTCTGCATCAGTCTTAGAGATATCGGTGACGAAACCATGGGACACCACCTCCATGTCGTAGGAGAAGCCTGAGCAGACAACCGCCATCGCCCGCTTCACCCCGATGTGGAGGGCATCTCGCACCCGATCTCGCAGCGTCGCGCCTATGTAGCACAGCTGGTCGACTAGTGCGTTGCCTCGAGCATCCTCCCTCGACTCATCCATAGGCTCGACCTCCCAAGAGGTCGAGAGGTCGCTTATCGCCGTCCGCACTCGACGGTTCAAAGCAACCTCAGCCTCGAGCTGAGCCTTAGCATTGCGAGCTTCGGCTTGGGCGGCCAAGAGTTTGTCCTTAAGCCCTATAAATGCCAATACAAGAAGCTTTAGGAAAAACCAAACACACCTCGAAAGAGAAATCCGACAAAGGAAACGTACCTCAGACGCTCTCCTCCAGGGCCGTGTTCTCGCCGACTAGTCTGGTGTTGGCCCTCTCGATCTCTTTGTTGGAGCGGGCCAGCTCAGTGTTGGCAACGTGAAGATCCTCGATCGCTTTGCCAGCATGAGCAATGGCCCCACTCTTCTCCAACAGTTCTCCCTTCAGACGCTCGACGTCGTCAGAGAGACTGCGGGATCGAGCCCGCTCCGCCTCGAGGTCTTCGAGGGCCTTCTTCTTTACGTCCTCGGCGGCACCCCTGGTGACCTCACTGTCCACATACGCCACCTTCATCTTCTGGAAGGAGTCTCGGAGGGAGTCCAGGTCGGTCTTAAGAAGGCCCTTCTCCTTGTCCAGGTCTGCAACGACACTCTTGTAGGATAGGGCCTCCTCCCGGGCTTTGGACGCGGCCTCCTCGACCGTCAGAGCCCGCTCCCGCAGCAGCGTCGTCTCCTCCTCCGCCTTCCTTGAGGCCTCTCGAGCCTCGACCAAGGCAGCCTCCCTCACCTTCTTCTCCTCCTCGAGCGCTATGAGGTCTTTATAGGCCTTAAGGAGCTTCTCTTGCGACTCGAGGAGTTGGTCCTTGAGGACGGGGAGCTGCTCCCAGCCGCCTCTTGTGTCGTGAATGAAGCTCGACTTGATGCGGGAGGTCTCTTTCATATCCTGCGAGCCGGCGGTCGAACAGTTAGAATACAAAACCAAAAGGCTCCATGAGGGTTAAAGATTGAAAAACACTTACAAAATAAGCCGGCCCGAGCCCGTTGTTGATGATGTCCGACAAGAGCCCCACCACGTGCTTCATCCAAAGGCGGAGCTCCTCGACATGTTCCCACTTCTCGGCCTCCTTCTTATCGTCGAGGAAGATGTTGGGTTCGGACGGATCAGTGGAAGCCCAGATACGAATCCGATCGGGTCACCAGTTCTCCATCTCCCAATCGGCCCGCGCCTTGACGCCGCGGATAAGGTTCTCAACGGTCTCGAGGGAGCTCCCGTGGCGCAAGAACAGGTCGACGAGGCATGGGAACCGCCGGTCGTCGTCCACCGTCTTCCAGGTGCTATCCTTACTCCCCGACGTCCCGATCTCGTCCTCCTCAGAGGGAAAACGGTCCTCCCACGCCCGACGCTCCCGGAGGAACCCTGGGGCGATCCCGTCCATGCCGTAGATCGTCCTCCTGATCTCGGACTCGGGGTCGGCGGGGGTGCGCATCATGCAGGCAAGTGCCACCACACCGTCCGCTCGCCCCGGCTCTGCCCGGATCGCGGCGGGCGCCCCCGGGAGGAGCCACGCAGGGGTTGGAGGGCCGTACGCCGGCAAATCCTCTTCCTGTTCTCTGGGCTCTTGCGGCGCTGGTGGCACTGGTTGGGGCAGGTCTTGAGGCGGGGGCTTGAGCGGTCCTTCTTCTTGGCCCCCTGATGCTGCTGCTGCTCCACCTCGAGCATTTGTTGTTGGTGCTCCACCTGCTGTTGTTGTTGTTGCTGCTGCTGTTGTTGCTCTTCGTGCTCCTGCGGCGCTTGCCCGCGGCCTTGCTCCTGCGGCTGCCGCGTTGCCTCGCGCTCCCGCTCCTCATCCTCCTCCTCTTTCTTCTTCTGCTCCTCGAGGGCGCGAAGACCAGCGGGCCAGGGAGTCCCTCCCGCGATGAGGGAGGTCGACGCCTCCTCCTCCATAGGGTGGGCATCCCCCGATGCCTCGTTGCCGCCAGACATGTCGCTGATGGTAATGGGCTCCGCCTCGACCCCCAATCGGGGAGGCTCGGGGGCTCCTTCTTGCCCCTGAGTCTGGGGCGCCCCGACCCGCGTCAGCGGCGACGGGGCAGGCCCGGGACGAGGTAGGGCGCTCTCAGCGTCGGACGGAGGACGAGAGTCGGATGAGCCTGCAAAACAAAGAATAAAGGCCGGCCACTATGATGACCAACATAAGAACATCACAAGTACCAAAAGTGAGCCACAAACCTGGCTCCTTGGAGGCTGCTCCTACTTTGAGCCTCTTCGCCATTGAAAGCTGAGCCTGCTCGAGCGTCCGCTTTAATCTAAAACAAAAGGAACAAGTTTGAAAAGACCGGTATACGAAGAAACGTAGAGGAATAGGAGAACAAAAGTCACAACGTCGAAGATCTTACCCCACGGGAAGAACCGCTCGCCTGCCGGTGCCCCGACCGGTGGGCCTCGAGCCACCCCGTGTCAAGGTCCTAGACCCCTCGAGGGCAGGCGTTGGCTTTGGCTCAGCAACTTCCGCTTGGGGGGCACCGGGACTGGCGCTCCTGCGTCCAGTGCCTCCTTTCTCGGAGGCCGCGGCACGACCGTGAGTCAGTGGCCCCGTCGCCTGGGACCTAGCGTGGCCACCCGTCTTGGGCGCGGGGGGAGGGGCGACCTGACCAGTCACAGGCACCGGGGGGTGTCGGCACGAGGGCGGTGAGATCCGCCTAGTCCCTCCTTTGGTGTTTCCATCCGCGGGGGGTCGACGTCGTCTCGAGGCGGACCCTCGAGGATGCGGTCGAGGCGAGACGCCATCCCCTCGGAGTCATCGCTGTCCTCGTCATCATCACCATCATCGTCGCTGGGGGACTCTTCCTCAGGCTCCCCCCTCTGCCTGGATTTAGACCGATGCGCCTCTAATGCTTGGTGGTCGAGGTTTTTCTTTTTCTCCCCTTTCTTCTGGGAGTCCTTGGCGGACTTTGACTTCTCGGCGGACCGGCGCCGCGCGTCGCGATCGACCTCGTCCTCCTTTACTGGGTGCCTCGAGGACCGGACGTCAATCCGTCCCTACCAGAACAAAGGTGGATTTAGAAAAAAGGGAAGAAAAGAAACCCAGAATCGAGGCTGCGCATGAGAATAAAGCATACCAGATCGATCGAGCCTGCATCTGGCCTCATAGGGAAGCCGTTAACATGCTCTGGCTTGAAGACACCAGCAATGGCAGCCCTGACATGGGCCGCGACTTCGTCATTCGTCGGAGCCTCGCTTGACATCCGGCATGTCTCGAGGTCCCGAGATGAGGCGCCGGGAGCCATCTCGTCCATCCTCAGCGGTCGAGACATCAACGGGAGAACTCGCCGGTGATGGACGGCCGAGAGGACGAGGGCGGCGGTCAAGCCCTCCGAGCGCAATTTCTTCATGACGTCAAGGAGGGGGTCGCGCCGAGATTGATGAACCTGGACGACGCCGTACGTCCAATTCTCCAGACGCTCCGTGATCAGACGCCCGGTGTAGGCGGGCAGGAGGTCGTCGTCGTTCCTTAAGTAGAACCACTGGGAATCCCAGCCGGCGTGGTTGGTCGATAGTCCCACCGGGATGTACTCGCGTGGCCTCAAAGTCTTCCCGGTCTTCAACACGAGGTTGAGGCAACCCGCGCGAACAGGCTTCCTCACACCGGTGGTCCCAGTGGGGGCGTTGAAGAGCTCACCCCTGTAGAGGTGGAGCCACAGCTCCCAGTGGGGCATCATCCCCAAATAGCCTCCACACACTGCAACGAAGACCACCGCGACGGTGATGGCGTTTGGGGAGAAGTGCTGGAGCTCCACCCCGTAGTGGTGGCAGAGCGCCCGCATGAAGCGGCTCGGGGGAGCGCCCAGCCCGTGGCGGTGGAACTTGGCAAACGAAACCACATAGCCCTTGGGCGGCCTGGGCTCCCTGTGGTCCGCCGCCGGCGCGATCCACTCCGGCGACGACAGCGAGGTGCGGCGGCGCAGGAGTCCCTCCCTCTCAAGCTCTTGCAGCCGGCGCTCCGTCATCGACGACGGGCGCCAGTCGTCGGCGGTGACAAGCCTCACAGGCATCCTAGCCGAAAGGATGGCGGATCCGCTACTACTCGAGGGGGGCACACACGCGTGGGATGGCAAGGGAACTAAGGCAGTGAGAGGGCTAAAGCGAGAATGAAGACGAGAAGCAGAAGGGAGAACAGCAGCGACGCCAGGACACATTTATAGGCAGCTGTCCACCAACGGGCAGATCCGATAAAAGAGGTACCACCCCTCCGTAAATGCGCCGTCTAACGGTCCTTTCCCTCCTCTCAGGTGGAGCGCCCCGGATTCCACGCCGACGCAGTGTCGTAACACCTCCCACCTAAAAAGCCGCGCCCAACAGGCAAGAAGGCGAACCGCCCACGATCTTTTCCTTCCCTTGTAAGCCAAGGAGTGTACCCGTGGAAGCCTCGAGAGGTCGCATGCTGGCCCACCGAAAGGGTTCGACAGCCGATGGTGAAGTCGTTGTCCCGATCTTCACGACGTAGGATAACTAGCTGATGATCAGCCGATAACTTGCTGCAAGCAGCGAGGATAACTAGTGCAACCTGACGACACGCACAAGGAGCCAACCACCGTCTCTATACGGCAGCCTGAACCAAGGATTCGCCCAACCACACTCTCAAAGAACCAACCTACGCAACCTGAACTCGAGGATCAGGAGCACGGATTGGGTGCCGATGACGCGGCCGCTTCTGTAATCTCCGCGAAGGAAAACACAAGAGCAAAGGGGTAGAGATCACTCTCTGAATTTGTTAGCACGCAGCTGAACAAAGGGGTTCTGTATTTCAATTATCAAAGTCTTCGATTACAAGGAGTCTTAGGGGGTATTTATACTAGCAACAGCCCTGCTAGATAGGTATGAAAACGAAATAGAGTTTCTGAAGGAAGGCCATGTGAAAGGTCCCCTCGAAATGGATTCCCGAAGTGACTTCGCGTGACTGTTGGCCTCCAGAGCAGTTTCCAATAAACTGACCATAACTTTTTATTGGGAAGTCCAAATGATGATCCGTTTCTTGGGTGTGAAACTAGACTCCAAGGGCTTTCCATCAATGTATTCCATGCACCACGAAACGCTGTAGATTGGTACAGTTTCACTTGGAAAGTTGTACCAATATTCTGTCACGACAGACTGTTGACCTTCTGAGCAGTCTGTACTAATTCTGGTCTGCAGGCAATATGGAGTATCCAATCTGGTCGCCACTAGATTCATTGGAAAGTAGACTTGTCAAGCTTTCCAACAAGTGCTCATGGACCTTCATAGCTTTTGTGAGTAAAAAGTTATGAAGATTTCCTTCACTGGTCCGTTTTTGACTTCCACTGGTCCGTTTTTGACTTCTTCTGGAACTTGCACTGGTCCGTTCTTCAGGGTCCGATTTATCCTTCTCTTCTTCTATATACCTGAGTACCACCAAGGTACAACACTTAGATAGTATATAATTCTCATTAATGTTAAAATGAATCTCACAAAGTAGCATGTGGACCTCTTGTTGTAGCTTCTTTGCACGACTACGTGTAATCGGTCCATTGATGACATGGGCTGGTGCTGGCGTAGTCGGTGTAGAGGTTGGCGTGGAATTAGAGGGAGCATGCTTGGTTGGGATGTCCTCATCATCCTCCCCCTCTTGAAAAGGAGTCGACCTCGACTCTGATTCTTCTAATCCGAAGAATGGTGTCAAGTCAGCAACATTGAAGGTTGTGCTAACACCATAATCTTCAGGAAGCTCAATCTTGTAGGCATTATCATTAATCTTGGACAGCACTCTAAATGGACCATCTCCCCGTGGCATCAACTTGGATTTACGCTTCTCAGGAAAGCGGTCTTTGCGAAGATGTACCCACACTAAATCTCCGGGCTCAAATATCACCTTCTTGCGATGCTTGTTTGCCCAATCAGCATAGTACTTGGACCTTCTTTCTATTGCTTCTTTGGTCTTCTCATGAATCTTCTTGACATATGATGCACGCTTGGATGCTTCCATGTTAATCCTTTCCTACAATTGTAGAGGCAACAAATCGATCGGAGCAAGGGGTATGAATCCATACACAACTTCAAAAGAACACATATTAGTTGTAGAATGTACTGCCCTGTTGTAAGCGAATTCCACATGTGGCAAGCACTCTTCCCACTCCTTTAGGTTTTTCTTTATCAAGGCTCGTAGCAGCATAGAAAGTGTTCTATTCACAACTTCAGTTTGTCCATCCGTTTGAGGATGACAAGTGGTGGAAAACAGCAGCCTTGTTCCAAGCTTTGCCCACAATGTCTTCCAAAAGTAGCTCAAGAACTTGGTGTCACGGTCTGAAACAATTGTTTTGGGCACGCCGTGTAATCTTACAATATCCCTGAAAAATAGAGAGGCTACGTGGGAAGCATCATCGCTTTTATGACAAGGTATAAAATGTGTCATTTTAGAGAACCGATCAACAACAACAAAAATTGAATCCATTCCCCTCTTTGTCCTAGGTAAACCCAAAACAAAATCCATGCTAATATCTTCCCAAGGGGTACTAGGAACAGGCAAGGGAGTATATAATCCATGAGGGTTCAGTTTTGACTTAGCTTTGTGACATGTGATGCATCTTTGCACAAGTCGTTGGACGTCTCTTCTCATCTTTGGCCAGTAGAAGTGATCAGCTAGCATGTCATATGTCTTTCTCCATCCAAAGTGACCCATCAATCCACCTGCATGTGTTTCCTGTAGCAACAAAAGCCTAACAGAGCAGTGGGGTACACACAATTTGTTAGCTCGAAACAAAAATCCATCATGTATATGATATTTTTCCCACCCTTTTCTAGTTGTACAATTTGCAAATGGTTCTGAAAATTCATGATCAGTAGGGTACAATTCTTTTATGCTTTCAAGTCCTGGAACCTTGACATCTAGTTGATTCAACAAAACATGTTTACGTGACAAAGCATCAGCAACAATATTTTCTTTACCTTTCTTATATTTCACGACATATGGAAAAGTTTCAATGAATTCAACCCATTTGGCATGTCTACGATTCAGTTTTGCTTGCCCCTTTAAATATTTCAAAGCCTCATGATCTGAATGAATAACAAATTCTTTTGGCCATAAATAATGTTGCCAAGTCTCAAGAGCTCTTACCAAAGCATACAATTCTTTATCATACACCGAGTAGTTCAGTTGCGCACCTCCTAACTTCTCACTGGAGTATGCAACCGGCTGTCCATTTTGCATTAGGACACCACCGATTCCGACCCCACTTGCATCACATTCAACCTCAAAGGTTTTAGTGAAATCCGGTAACACCAGCAAGGGGGCTTCGGATAGCCTCTTCTTCAATTCTTGGAATGCTCTCTCTTGTGGTTCACCCCATTGGAAGGCAACACCTTTCTTTGTTAACTCATTCAACGGAGCAGCTATGGTGCTGAAATCTCTCACAAATCTCCTGTAAAAACCAGCAAGTCCATGAAAACTTCTCACCTGACTCACATTTTCAGGAGTTGGCCAATCCTTGATTGCTTTCACCTTTGATTCATCAACCTGAATTCCTGAACCTGAAACAACAAAACCAAGAAACACAACCTGATCTGTACAAAATGTGCACTTCTCAAGGTTAGCAAATAATTTTTCTTTTCTTAGCACATCCAAAACTTGCTTAATATGATCAACATGTTCCTCCAATGTCTTGCTGTAAATTAGAATATCATCAAAGTAAACAACAACAAACTTTCCAATGAATGCTCGCAAGACATGGTTCATCAATCTCATGAACGTGCTAGGGGCATTGGTCAAACCAAAAGGCATAACTAACCATTCATACAGCCCAAACTTTGTTTTAAAAGCAGTTTTCCATTCATCTCCAATCTTCATTCTAATTTGATGGTAACCACTTCTCAAATCAATTTTAGATAACATCATAGAACCACTCAATTCATCAAGCATATCATCTAGCCTAGGAATAGGATGACGATAACGAACGGTGATGTTGTTTATGGCTCTACAATCTACACACATCCTCCAAGAACCATCTTTCTTTGGCACCAAAATCACAGGAACAACACAAGGACTTAAACTTTCTCGCACATATCCTTTATCTAAAAGTTCTTGTACTTGCCTTTGAATCTCCTTGGTTTCTTCCGGATTGGTGCGGTACGCCGGACGGTTTGGAAGTGCAGCTCCAGGGATGAGATCAATTTGATGTTCAATACCGCGCAAAGGAGGAAGTCCAGTAGGTGTTTCCTTTGGAAAAACATCGTCATAGTCCTGCAAAACACGTGCAACAACACTAGGGACAGATGTTAAGTCATTAGCTGAAAGCAATGTGTCCTTGCACACAAGTACAAATAGTACTTGATCTGGGTTTTTCCTCACATCTCTCAGTTCAGATTTGGTGGCTATCATCACGAAGTTCTCTCCCTCTCTTTTTCTGTCATCTCTCATGTTTGGCTTGTGGCTCTCACTCACTGATTTGTGGAGGGCACTCAAATTATTTTTCTCTCCTTCTTTTGCACTCTCATTCCTCACTTCGGAGCTCTTTTGCAAGTGCTCAGCTAGGATTTACTGCGGTGTCATGGGTTTAAGAATCAACTCCTTGTTCTTCCACTTGATGGTGTATTGATTGTTTCTACCACAATGTAGAGACGATCGATCATATTGCCATGGCCTTCCCAACAGCATGTGGCATACTGTCATAGGCGCCACATCACACTCAACAGTGTCAATATATTCACCAATCTTGAATGGAACTTTCACTCTTTGTGCAATCTTAATAGAACCTGAATTATTAAGCCATTGCACATGATATGGATGGGGATGTTTCAGCAGCTTCAACCCAAGTTTTTCAACCATTTCTTTGCTTGCAAGATTGTGGCAACTGCCACCATCAATGATCACTTTGACAACCTTATCTTGCACTTTAGCTCTAGTCTGAAAAAGATTGTGCCGCTGTCCATTTTCAGCATCGCTCATTTGTACACTCAAAATCTGAGTTACAACAAGAGCAGCACCAGATTCAAATTCACAGATGTCCTTCTCAAGATTACTCTCACTTCCACTATCTTCTTGTTCTTCCTCACTAGCAGATTCATACTCCCCTTGATCATTCACAATGATGGTTCTAGCGTTTGGACACTCTCTTGCAACATGACCACGACCACCACACTTGATGCACTGAATTCCACTACTCTTGGTGGAAGAACCCACTGAGTTTGCTGATTTGAATTTCTCATTTTGAACAGCCAACTCTTTGCTACTAGAAGAACCAAGGTTGCTAGATCGTGCACCACCGTTTGAGCTGGAAAATGAACCTTTACTTCCACTTCCTTTGGGTGCAAATTTACTTCCACTTGCTGCAGTCTTTGTGCTGAAAGATACTCCTCTAGTGGACTTCGTATCCTGCTGCAATTGCCGCTCAGAGGGAAAGTGGTCCTCCCACGCCTGACGCTCCCGGAGGAACCCTGGCGCGATCCCGTCCATGCCATAGATTGTCCTCTTGATCTCGGACTCGGGGTCGGTGGGGGTGCGCATCATACAGGCGAGCGCCACCACTCCGTCCGTTCGCCCCGACTCTGCCTGGATCGCGGCAGGTGCTCCCGGGAAGAGCCACGCTGGGGTGGGAGGGCCGTCCACCGGCAAATTTTCCCCCTGATCGCCGGACTCTTGCGGCGCCGGCGGTACCAGTTGGGCCGGACCTTGAGGCAGGGGCTCGAGCGACCTTTCCTCTTGGCCCCCTTGCTCCTGCTGCAGCAGCTGCTGCTGCTGCCGTTGCTGCCCCTCGGGCATTTGCTGCTCCTGCTGCTGCTGCTATTGCTGCCCCTCGGGCATTTGCTGCTGCTGCTGTTGCTGCTCCTGCTACTGCTGCTCCCCCTGCTGATATTGCTGCTGCTGCTGCTGCTGCTGCTCCGGTGGCGGCCGCGTCGCCTCGAGCTCCCGCTTCTCCCCCTCTTTCTCTTTCTCCTTCTGCTCCTCGAGGGCTCGAAGGCTAGCAGGCCAAGGAGTCCGTCCTGAGATGGGAGAGGTCGACGCCTCCTCCTCCATAGGTTGGGCGTCCCCAGACGCCTCGTTACCACCAGACGTGTCGCTGATGGTGATGGGGTCCGCCTCGACTCCCAATCAGGGGGGCTTGGGGGCTCCTTCCTGCCCCTGAGTTTGGGGCGCCTCGTCACGCGTCGACGGCATCGGAGTAAGCATGGGACGAGACGAAGCACTCCCAGCGTCGGCTGGTGGTTGAGAGTCGGAGGAGCCTGCGAAGCAAAGAATAAAGGTCGGTCACTATAATAACCGACACGAGAACGTCACAAAACCCAGAAACAAACTACAAACCTGACTCATTGGAGACTGCTCCTGTCTTGAGCCTCTTCGCCATTGAAGGCTGGGCCTGCTCGAGCGTCCGCTTTAGCCTAAAAAGAGAGCAACAAGCTTGAAAAGACTGATATGCGAAGAAATGTAGAGGAATAGGAGAACAAAAGTCACAACAATGAAGAGTTTACCCCACGGGAAGAACAGCTCGCCTCCCAGCGCCCCGACCGGAGGGCCTCGAGCCACCTCGCGGTAAGGCCCCAGGCCCCTCGAGGGCAGGCGCTGGCCTTGGCGCGACAGCTCCCGCTTGACGAGCACCGGGGCTGGCGCTCCTGTGGTCGGCCTCTCCCTTCTCGGAGGCCGCAGCCCGACTGCGAGTCAGAGGCCCCGTCGCCTGGAGCCTAGCATAGCCACTCCCCCTAGGCGCAAGGGGAGGGCGCGGCGCAACCTGACCGGCCGTAGGCGCAGGGGGCGTGATGGCCCGCGGGCGGTGGGATCCGCTCGGGCCCTCCATCGAAGTCTCCATCCGGGGAACGTCGACGTCACCTCGAGGT
Organism: Sorghum bicolor; assembly: GCF_000003195.3. Taxonomy (NCBI): domain Eukaryota; kingdom Viridiplantae; phylum Streptophyta; class Magnoliopsida; order Poales; family Poaceae; genus Sorghum; species Sorghum bicolor. The sequence goes on from NC_012871.2 coordinate 42,459,112, forward strand.
GGGCCCTCGAGGATCCGGTCAAGACGTGACGCCATCCCCTCGGAGTTGTCGCTACCCTCGTCATCGTCGTCGTCGTCGCTAGGGGATTCTTCCTCAGGCTCCCCCCTCTGCCTGGATTTGGCTCGACGCGCCTCCAATGCTTGGCGGTCGAGGTTCTTCTTCTTCTCCCATTTCTTTGCGGAGTCCTTGGCGGACTTCATCTTCTCGGCGGACCGGCGCCGCGCGTCGCGATCAACTTCGTCCTCCCTTACCGAGGGCCTCGAGGACCGGACGTCGATCCGCCCCTACTAGAATAAAAGTGGACATAGAAAAAAGGGAGGAAAAGGAACCCAGAATCAAGGCTACGCGCGAAGAAGAAAACATACCAGATCGACCGAGCCTTCGTCGGGCCTCATAGGGAAGCCGTTGACATGCTCCGACTTAAAGTCACCGGCAATGGCCGCCCTGACCCGGGCAGCGACCTCGTCGTCCGCCAGAGCCACGTTGGACATCCGGCAAGCCTCGAGATCCCGGGACGAGACGTCCGGCCCCATCTCGTCCATCCTCAACGGTCGAGACATCAAGGGAAGGACCCTTCGACGATGGACGGCCGAGAGGACGAGAGCGGCAGACAGGCCTTCCAGGCGCAGCTTCTTCATGGCATCAAGGAGGGGGTCGAGCCGCGACTGGTGCTCCTGGACGACGCCGTACGTCCAGTTGTCCAGGCGCTCCGTGATCAGGCGGCCCGTGTAGGCGGGGAAGAGACCGTCGTCGTTCCGCAGGTAGAACCACTGGGAGTCCCACCCAGCGTGGTTCGACGACAGTCCCATCGGAATGTACTCGCGCGGCCTTTCTGTCTTCTTCGTCTTCAATACCAGGTTGAGGCACCCGGCCCGCAAATTCTTCCTCACGCCGGTGGTTCCGGTGGGGGCGTTGAAAAGCTCGCCCCTGTAGAGGTGGAGCCACAGATCGTAGTGGGGCATCATCCCCATATAGCCCTCACATATCGCGACGAACATCGCCGCGACGGTGATGGCGTTCGGGGAGAAGCGCTGGAGCTCTACCCCATAGTGGAAGCAGAGGGCACGCATGAAGCGGCTCGGGGGCGCGCCCAGGCCGTAGCGGTGGAACTTGGCGAACGACACCACGTAGCCCTCGGGCGGCTGGGGCTCCCTGTGACTCACCGGCGGCGCGATCCACTCTGGCGACGATAGTGAGGTACGGCGGCGCAGCAGTCCCTCTTTCTCAAACTCTAACAACCGGCGCTCCGTCATCGACGACGGGCGCCAGTCGTCGGCGGCGACGAGTCTTATAGGCATCTTGGCCGGAGGGACAGTGGATCCGCTACTGCTCGGGGGGGCGTGTGCGCGTGAGACGCCGAGAGAGCTAAGACGGCAAGAAGGCTAAGGAAAGAGTGAAGATGGGAGGCGGAAGAAAGAACGGCGGTGGTGCCTCGGTGTATTTATAAGCCATGATCCGCCAACGGACAGATCCAAGAAATAAGGTAACGTTCCCCCATAAATGCGCCACCTAACCGTCTCTTTCCCCTCACAGGCGGGACTCTTCGAATTCCACGCCGACGCAGTGTCGTAACGTCACTCACCTGAAAAGGCGCGCCCAACGGGCAAAAAGGCGAACCACCACCTCCACTTCCTTCCTTTGTAAGCCAAGGGGCGTACACGCGAAAGCCTCGAGAGGTCGCAGGCTGGCCCACCGAAAGGGTTCGACAGCCGATCTCGAGCGCTGGAGTCAGGGATCCCCAGCGAGCGGTCGAAGATTGAGGCCCGCCTCAAAGACTCGCTGGCGATGTCCAAGGTAGGGTCGAGACAGTCGCGAGGAATCCCCCCGACGGGAGGCATCGAGCCGCCGGACTCTATCGAATGAGACCGGTATCCCGGACCACGTCGACCCTGCCTTATGAGAACGCCTCCGGGCTACAGCTGACCCCCTCAAAAGGGGCACAGGTTCTCACTTGGACTACCCGCTAGGAACTCAATCTGGGGTGGAAGACGCTCGCTCTATCGAGAGTACGTCGACACCTCCGCACAAAGCAAGCCAATCAGAACCTTCCACCACTGGTGTCGAAAGTGTTTCTGCAAAATAAGCAATATAACCCTCGAAGGAGTCAAAAACTCCTTCAAAGGCTCGGGGGCTACCCCCGCGGGGTCGCTCGCGCGCCCCCACGGAAACTCGACCCAAGAGTAAAAGCCTCCACTCGAGCGCCAGCGCTCAAATGGAGACTCGGGGGCTACTGTCGAGGGTATCAATAAGGGGTACCCTCACCGATGCACGTCACGAGACTATCCGTACGCAGGACGAGGCACTCGTCTCGACGCTCTGGCCGTACATATACGTAGCCATCGACGGCCGTAGCCTCGAAGACGGAAATAACGTCTGGCCGTACATATACGCAGCCATCGACGGCCGTAGCCTCGAAGACGGAAATAACGTCGAGCGAATCGATCAAGGGTCGAGTGCTAGCTGCCGTCGAATACGGAAACAGGCTCGAGCGAGTCGGGAAGCGCCGAGCGCAAGGACATTGTCCGCCGCCTGACGCGCGCACGAGAGCCAGGACATTTAATGCACCTGCCGTTTTCCCACCTAACTCACTGGTCACGGGAAGCGTGATAGAAAACAGGCACCCGTCTCATCGTTCTTTTTGCAGCTTTCCCCACCGAACGGCCTAGGACGTCACAGGACGCCAGAAACAAGGATGAAAAGTCTAATCGGGACCCCCTCGAGACCTCCAAGGTCAGCGCTCCGGATATCAGCACATTACACGGAGTCCGACCCTCGACCGAACAGGGTTCCTTCCTAGGGACGAGTTGGGCGTCGACTGACGACACCACAACTACCCCGCCGGATCTGCCGCCATACCGTACAAGCGTGCGACCTCAGAACCAGCGCGAGGCGGCGTGCAGGGCAGAACGCAGGAGCACACGTAATCATCACCAGGCTATCAAGATGGGACGGCTCGAGGCCATGACGTACGGAAGCCTCGAGTAGGTCAGCGCTCCATGCGGCTATCGACTCCTACTCTAACATCTACGCATGTACCCTAGGTCTCTCCTTGGAGCTATAAAAGGAGAGACTCAGGAATAGAACGCACAAGAACAACACTACGCCCATACGCAGTAGAACACACACACACTCCATACCACGCTTGTATTCGCCCCTGTACAAGCACTTAGGTGCAAGATAATACAAACCTCCCTCCCCCGCTGGACGTAGGGCCTTCTCTTGCCCGAACCAGGATAAATCTCCGTGTCTTCTTGCATCACCATCTGGGAAAGGGAGCACGCATACAAATTCACTCGTTGGTGTGACCCCCCATGGGGAAAACACCGACAAGACCGGTATCCCGGACCACGTCGACCCTGCTTTATGAGAACGCCTCCGGGCTACAACTGACCCCCTCGAAATTGGCACAGGTTCTCACTTGGACTACCCGCTAGGAACTCAATCTGGGGTGGAAGACGCTCGCTCTATCGAGAGTATGTCGAAACCTCCACGCAAAGCGAGCCAATCAGAACCTTCCACCACTGGTGTCGATAGCGTTTCTGCGAATTAGGCAATATAACCCTTAAAGGAGTCAAAAACTCCTCCAAGGGCTCGGGGGCTACCCCCGCGGGGTCACTCGCGCGCCCCCACGGAAATTCGATCGCAAAACAAAGCCTCCACTCGAGCGCCAGCGCTCAAATGGAGACTCGGGGGCTACTGTCGAGGGTATCAGTAAGGGTACCCTCACCGATGCACATGACGAGGTTACCCGTACGCAGGTCGAGGCCCTCAACTCGGCGCTCTGATCATATATATATGCGGTCGTCGACGACCACAGCCTCGAAGACTGAAACGGCGTCGAGCGAATCGATCAGGGGTCGAGCGCCAGCTACCGTCAAATACGGAAACGGTCTCAAGCGAATCAGGAAGCGTTGAGCACAAGGACGCCGCCGCTGCCTGACACGCGCACGAGAGCCGGGGCATTTAATGTGCCTGATGCTTCCCCACCTAACACACTGGTCACGGGAGCGTGATAGGGAACAGGCACCCGTCCCGTCGTTCTTTTTGCAGCCTTCCCCACCAAACGACCCAGGGCGTGTCAGGGCGCGGGAAACAGGGATGGAATGTCTAATCAGGACCCCCTCAAGACAACCAAGGTTAGCGCTCTGGATATCAGGGCTTTGCACGGCGTCTAACCCTCGACCAGACCTGGTTCCTTCCTAGGGACGAGTTGGGCGTCGACTGACAACACCACCACCACTCCGCCGGGTCTGCCGCCGTGTCGTACAGGCGTGCGACCGGTGAACCAGCCCAAGACGGTGCGCAGGGCAGGTTACAGGGGCACGCGTAATCATCACCAGGCTACTAAGACGGGACGGCTCGAGGTCACGCCGGTACGGAGGCCTCGAGTAGGTCAGCGCTCCATGCTTCTATCGACCCCTACTCGGACACCTATACATGTACCCTGGGTCTCTCCTTGGAGCTATAAAAGGAAGGACCCGGGAATAGATAGCAGAGACCACGCTCATACACAGTAGTACTTCCACACTTCATACCATGCTTGTATTCGCCCCTGTACAAGCACTTCGGTGCAAGATAATACAAACATCCCTCCCCCGCTGGACGTAGGGCCTTCTCTTGCCCGAACCAGGATAAATCTCTGTGTCTTCTTGCATCACCATCTGGGAAAGGGAGCACGCATACAAATTTACTCGTTGGTGTGACCCCCCGTGGGGAAAACACCGACAGTCTTAAATTATTTTTAGAGCCAATAAAGAATTAGAAGAAATAGACGTAGTCCATTTTTACCTTCCCATGGACAATTAGAGCCCGACCTTTTTAGTCTAATGTTTTTGGGTCATATATATATTTTTCTAAATAGTTTTGCATCTAGAAATGCGCACGAGAAAGTGGGCCCACAGAGGGGCCAGAGAGAGGGCGGGCGCCCAGATCAGGTGGGCGGGCGCCCAGCTCCTGTTCCCCCTCGGTCCCGATTTTCTCTGTTATGGAAAATGCACTTATGGTAATCCGAATAATCCCTCAGATGGAAAGTTTCGCACACACATCGATGGGAGCAACCCGAACAACCCCTAGAGGCACTTTTTGATCCCTATATAAACAGACCCCTGACATCAGTTTTCAAACACCAAACCACCAAGCCTTCTCTTCTTCTTCAATTAGAGCTTGATTAGTTCCTTGCTGCTCCAATGGCCGAGAAGTTCCATGATGATTGGGAAGTCGTCCCCTTCAACCTCAACATGGAGCCTGTGGAAGACCCCGATGCCCGTGCTCTCATCCCGGCCAACACAGAGCGACAGCTAGAAGCCATGCCATCACGCCAACGCAGCTCTGCCCAATCCTACCATGCTCAACCAGTTCTCACCACACCGCCACAACCCCTACTCCTCAAGGGATCATCATCCAAGACGAAGACCACCATCAAGGTGCCAACCGGCACGAGGATCCTTCCACCTAGACCCAATGAGAGGGTCGTTGGAGTCAAGACCAACCGGAGCGGCGAGATCAGCAGTATTCGCTATACTACGGAGGAGGAAAGGCCTTACTTTGAAGGGATTAGAGCAGCCAAAGTCCGTTTCATCCCTCCAAAGGCAGCCCCGAAGCACGCTCTCAATACTTTTGATACACCTCTCAAGCGTCGCAAAACTATAATGGATATTGATGAGGACGTTCGCAGACTAGACAGAGTTATCATAGACCTCCAGTCCTCGATTAATTCGCTCACTAGGCAGCTCTCTAACCACAACACCATTATACTAGGCCTCAGGCAGGATCTTGCCAGTGCCAATAAGAAGATTAAGGAGTTAGAGCCCCGCTGAGTTATCTAGATTAGACCTTGAGGCAATGCATCTTAGTCATCTATCTTTAAATTCGGTTTAGTGTTACTATTATTATCAGTTTGCTACTAGTCTTTTGTAATAAATGTCTCAAGAATAATAAAGAGTATTATTATTATTATGTCTTGTGTGTCTCTACTTTATTTTTGTAAGAAAGCAGTCTCTACTTTATTTTTGTAAGAAAGCAGAAAACAAGTATGGGGGAGATCCCTCTACACGCCAAACACACTCCGACTACACCACTCCACGATTCAGGTACACACTCTGCACACTTTACCTTACACATAGACATATCTTGGATTATGCAGAATACTGTTTCCGACATGATAAATTAAAAAGATTAAAATATTTCTAATCATGATTTTGTGATATTTCCTGAAACTTGTAACTATTATAAAATCATTTAAAAAAAACCTGTGTTACTTAAGACAGTTGGAATGTGAGATGGTAGAGTATGAGTTTCTTATTCTTGATATCATTGTTGCTTGGAGAATTTATTTCAAAATTAATTATAGCTACCATCCTCAGTATTTTATATGCATGATAAAACTGAAAAAAAATTAATCATAAAAGCTATCTACTCTGTATTGAGTTTGTTCAAAATGAGTTAGACCCTTGTTGAGAGATTTATCATGCTCCTAAGATCAAGACATTTATTCAGAAAGATTCACTCTTCCGAAGTATTATTGCATTAGAGGCATGGGCTATGCAAAAATAAAGATGTTTCGAGGAAATAAAAAGGAGCAAGTGCTCGATAACCTCACAGAAAAAATGGACAAGTGTCCGGCAGTAGAATTAGGGGTACCTCGGTATCCACTTAAAAAAAGAGAGAAGAGAGAAAAAGAAAATGATAGCAAGAGTTGACAAAGATTTTAATTTCCAAAGTCTTTGATCTAAGAGTGTGACATTTCCCTCATCGGATCCCGTTTTGATCAGGCAACAAATACAAATTAAGCATGCTTGAGAATTTTTGCAAATTAAAACAACCTTAGTGAGATATATAAAAGATAATGAGTGATCTGAGAGAACCTATGAGGATAAAAAGGTATGCTAACTTTCTTTCAAAAATATACAAAAAACTCCAAGTGACAGGATTGAGAAGAAAGGATCCTTATTCTTAACTATATACTTCCTGACTATAGTACATAGTGGAATTTTAACACCATGCAGTTATGAAAAGAATGTTTTAAAATATTTTACCCCAAATATTGTTCTTAACCATCCGTTTCTCGAGGACGAGTAAAAGCCTAAGTATGGGGGTATTTGTTGACGGTTCTTAAGTATCAATTTTAATTATCAAATAAACAAGAGAAAGGACCAATATGCATCCAACACCTAGAATTAGGGTTTGATTTGACAGAATTCCACGAGTTTTGTTGTTTATCTGTTTCTGTAGGGGGTTATCTGGAAATAAGGAAGAAAGGCCCACATGTCGGTATTACATAGAGATATCAACGCACCGCGCAATTTTCTACCATCTAGAAGGCTCCAGAAGCCACGGGAAGAAAGCAGAGGCTGAAAGGGGCCCAGCCCAGGGCGCCCGCCCTGAGGACCTGGGCGCTCGCCCCCTCCTATACTTCGTTCGGGACTCTCTTCGCACACGATGTTCCACCGACCTAATGGATCAAGGATAACGTAGTACCACATCGCCTACCGACCCAAAAATGCATAGAGGAGGAGGACTATATAAGGAGACCCCCCTGGCCCCTGGAGGAGACAAGAAGTTATCATAGAGATTGACGGGTGCCCTCGAAGGAAAACCTCTTCTCTAAATAATATTTCTTTTTAGGCTTAGCAACCAATGAAAATTAGAAATAGATCTTCTAGTTTCTACTAGATTGAGAGAGATAGAGTGAAGGTGTAGATTGGAGGAAGCCCGGCCTGTCGGTGTCTACTCCAAGCTTGTACCTGCGGGATCAAGTTCTCCTAACCCGAAGCTTGCTCCTAGGATTCTTCAGTATTTCGACTTCTAAATTCTAGTAAGTTCTTGTTTTATTGTTCTTTTGGTTTATGAGTTTACTTTAATCTCTTCGTGTAGAGTTTAGAGTAATCATTGCTGGCGTAAATGTGGTGTTTAGGCTGGGGTACTCATAGATATTCCCTGTCTAGCTAGACCGTGGTAGTAGTGAGGAACGTGACAATTTTGAGTTACCTTTGCAGACCATATCTCGTTAGCAGGAAGGATAGGATTTATAGGTGCGGGTTGAACAACCTTTGTGGTGTCTAGATTCCGTTAGCCTCCCCAATAGAACAATAGATCATCCTTACCAAGGTTAGAAGGAGATTACAGTTGTACTCTTCTCTATTTATCACTCATATCGAGAGACATTCTTTGTTGCCTAAAGGGTTAGTAGTAATAGACCGGTTAGTCAGATGCACTCTTTGTCCTAGTGGTAAAAAAATAATTATGATACTCTGGATAACCTCCCGGGTGAAGTGCTCACCGATATCCGTGCGCTTGCGGATCAATTCCTTATTGCGTTCCCAAATATCAACACCGGCTCGAATTTCCAAGGAGTGCTCGGCGGCTTCCCTCGTTATGCTAGGCATGTCTGAAGGACTACATGCAAACATGTCAGCGTTCGCACGGAGAAAGTCGACGAGCATGGCTTCCTATTTGGGGTCGAGGTTGGCGCTGATCGTCAACGCCTTGTCGTCGGAGCCGTTGGGGTCGAGTGGGATCTTCTTCGTGCCTTCCGCTGGTTCAAAGCTATCCACATGACGTTTGGGCTCTAGAGCTTCAGCGGCAAGGGCCTCGAGCTTCGAGGCGAGTTCGGTAGAGCTCTCGACGGCTTCTCCGTACTTGACATCACACTCATACGCGTGCTCGTAGGAGGAGCTAACAGTGATGACCCCCTTGGGCCCAGGCATCTTCAGCTTCAGGTAGGTGTAGTTGGGGATAGCCATGAATTTGGCGTAGCCTAGACGTCCAATGATGGCGTGGTACGTGCCGCGAAATCCCACACCTCAAAGGTGAGAGTTTCCTTCCTGGATTGGCCACTGTGCCGAAACAGACTGGCAGATCGATTCGACCTACCGGTAACGCCTTCTTTCCTGGCACGACGCCATGAAAGCCGCCCACGCTTAGTTGGGGCTGTGCCCTTTCGATGCCGAGGAGGTCAAGGGTCTCGAGGTAAATGATGTTCAGGCTGCTGCCACCATCCATCAGTACCTTCGAGAGTCTGGTGTTGACGATGATGGGATCGACGACAAGCGGGTAGACGCTGGGAGCGACCACCCTATCGGGATGGTCGTCACGGTTGAAGGTGATGGGGGTGCTCGACCAGTTGAGGTACTGGGGCATCGCCATCCTTGCTGCAAAGACCTCGCGGTGCTCCCTCTTGCGCTGCCTCACGGTGATCTGCGTCGAGGGTCCACCGTAGATCATATAGCAGTCGTGGACGGCAGGGAAGCCCTCGTCTTCTTTGTTTCCCCCCTTGTCATCGCTCTTATCTTTCCTTTGGTCGTCTTTCTTCAGCCCTAGGCCATCGAAGTACTTTTTCAGCATGCGGTAGTCTTCGAGCTTGTGATTTGCTCCTCCCTTGTGATAAGGGTAGGGATCCTTTAACATCTTCTCGAAGATGGCCCCCTCTAGGGTCCTCAAGGCTTTTTGCGCTCTGCGGCGGCGACGAAATCATCATCGAGGGCCTCCCGCTTGAACGGTCATGCTTTTTTCTTCTTCTTGCTCTTCTTAGGCCCTCGGCTAGGGCCCTCATCGTTGTCCACTGACATCTTCTCTTTGCTTCCTTCATGGCTGAAGAAAGCGTCGACCGCTTCCTGACCCGCAGCATAGTTTGCCACCATGTCCATCAGCTTGTCGACGGTCTGAGGGCGGTTTTGACCCAGCTCCCGCACCAGGTCTTTGCAGGCGGTGCCTGAGACAAAGGCCAGAATGACGTCGTGGTCGGGGATGTGCGGAAGCTCAGTGCGCTGCTTTGAGAAGCGTCGAGCGTACTCTCGGAGAGTTTCTCCTGATTTTTGCTTGCACAAGCTGAGGTCCCATGAATTGCCGAGTCGTATGTAGGTCCCTTTAAAGTTGCCTTCGAATACTCGGACCAAATCGGTCCAGTCGTGAATCTGGTTGGCTAGGAGCTCCTCCAGCCATCTACGAGCGGTGTTGGAGAGAAAGAGTGGTAATTGGCGTATGATGGCTCGATTGTCTCCTCGGGCACCTCCCAACTGGCATGCCAGCCGGAAGTCTGCCAGCCACAGCTTTGGCTTGGTTTCGTCGTTGTATTTGGCGATGCTGGTCGGGGGTCGAAACGGGCTGGGCAGCGGCGTGCTGCGGATTGCTCTGCTGAAGACTCGAGGTCCCGGTGGCTCTAGAGCCATTCAGTCCTCGTCGCTGTCGTATCGTCCACCGCGGTGGGCACTGTAGCCGCGCTCCTCTGCATCCCCATGCCGACGGCGACGATACTCGTTGATGTCATGTCGAGCGTCGTGTCGCCGTTGATTATCGATGAGGTGCTCTTGGATGGGCACGGTTTTCCTTCCTCGAGGGGGTGGTCCTCGATGAACTGACACCTCTCTCTCGTTTCGGGCTGGCTCGACACGTTTCTCCGTGGCTGCCCCCCGACGTCGAGAAGCCGAGCTTTCGGCCTGTTGGGCCGCCGCCACTTGGAGCAGAGTCTGCACCTCGTCTCAAATGCACCGTGCCTAGGAGTTGGAAGGTTCAGGCATGTTACACAATAGCATGGTTGCCGCCACGACATTCTGTCCTGCTCGTGGGAAGCGGCTGATAGGTGGCTCTGGCTCCTCATCCCCGACGATTTGACGATACACCTCTCGGGCACGACCGCACGTGCCTTCGATGTGTGGATGCGTTTGGTCTCGCTCGAGGGCCCGCTCGAGTTGAGCGAGGCGCTCGCAGTCCTTGTTGAGCTTGGCCTTGAGCTCCCGTAATTGTGCGAGCTGCGCAGCTTTGTCGTCCTACGCTGGAGGGTCGACCTGCCCGTCGTTCCCACGTGTCCTGGGATCTTCTCTTGCTACGGGGGCTCGGCCACTAGCAACGGCATCTTGCGTGTCATCGATGGTCGCCACTTCCCCGTCGATGTTGAAGCACTCCCTCGTAGGGTTATAGCTGTCGGATTCAGAGTCGGGGTCTGGTTCTGCGGCGTAGAAACACCCATGCCCCTCCTCCACCATCCGCTGTCTGAGCGAGGTGATGGTGTATCGCCCGGGTCCTAGACGTCGGAGGCTCCGTACCCGGGAAAAAATCCAGCAGTTCAGCTACTTGCTGTTGTGCCCTGGCGTCGCTCGGGAGGACCTTTGGTTGTTCCACGTACATCTGGGCGTCTAGGCACATCGTCCTGGCGAGCGATGCCGCGACATTGTCTAGACCGAACGGGTGTGCTCTCCTAGAGGCGAAAAACCCGTGCGGTAGCAGCGTCGTCGAGGGTGAGAGCACGCGAGTCGTGTTATCTCCCAATATCGTTGCGTGACCGTCTTGACACCGGGCCGTCGTATCCGTAGCCTCGGCGCGCAGGGCTGCCGGCTCCTGCGCCCCCGCTCGCCTAGCGCGGGTCGATGACCGCGACGCAGGAGAGGGGTGGTGGCGGTGCTGTCCACGCCTCTTCTTGGGCGAGGAGGCGTGGTGGCGAGGCCATCTCGGAGCCTTCGATCATGCTCTTGCAACGCGAGTTCCTCCCAGTCCTTTGACGGAGAGCAGGATCATGTCGTAGCCGGAACCGATGGACATGAACTCAAGGCTCCCGAACCAAATCACCGTGAAGCGCGGGATCGGCAAAACGAGAGTGTTCATCTAGAAGGAGATGGGAAGTCGGTGAAAAAACACACAGGACCTGTTGATGCAAAACTGATCTGCAAACACAAAGGGCTAATACCCGATTCAAACGTTAAGGCGTGCCAGCCGATTTGACCTTACTATCGGCAAAGGTGATAACTCGAATACTTTAGTCCTGACAACAGCGATGCGCCCGGATGTCACGGCTAAGAGGTACTCACGCGGAACTTGAGAACACGCCGAGCTTAAGTCGATGAATTTCTAAGAACTCGTAATAAAAAGGAAAAAATATGACGAAGTCGTCGAAAAGTAAATGCTGGAATATGAGTAAAAATGTGTGTTTGATTGATTTCTTGATTGATTCTACAAGGCCCTAGGGTCTATATTTATACCCTGCTCAAAGAGCTACAACCAGACACGATTAGAATTCGAATTCCAAATTACACGGAATCCGTATACAAAACGATGCAAATAATTAAGGAAATAACAAAACTATCCCTCGTAACAAACCGAAACTCCTCCACATAACGACCGGCAGCTTCCAGACTCCTCCTTTGCATCATCGGCAGATCCTTTGCCATAGTCATCGGCAGACTTTCTTATGTAGCCATCGACACCATATTACTGCCTGTCACATTCAACTTCTCCCTCATCGGCAACCATCCTCATCGGCAACCCGCTTTGTAAACATCGTACTGCCACCTTATCCTGCCATCCTAGACACGTGCCCAAAAACGGTGTCAACACATGCCCCCCAGTTTTGGAGTATAAAACTATTAATGCTCCGAAATTCTCTGCAGTAATGATGCCTTCTCCCGCAATTAATGCTCCTAATCTGGTAACCAACAACCTCAATCTGGACAACTCTGATCCTGATTCTCCGCAGATTCCTCGAAATCCCCAACTTCCTAAACGGGCATCTTTCTCAGTCGTACATCGGCAACAATACCGTTACAAAGATCTGTCGATGCTCTGACCAGGATATTCGCAAAAACGATTACTTCCCCTCTATCCGCCCATCGGCAAGATGACCGTTATAGAATATCGCCGATGGACCGACTAGGAGATCTCGCACAGTAAAATATCTTCAGATAATGACCGGTTCCCGTCAAATCACCTGCACAATCCCTGGATTACCGTGCGAACAGTTACCATATCCACCTGAGTACCCTTGGGTTTCTCGGATGCGGCAAAGAGACAAGTCGGATTTGCCCTTGCCCATCTTGTCCTATAAATAGTTCCTTCTTGGGTACTCCTTCCCCACCACACCATTCTACTACCCAACTTTACTTTTCCAGCGGCGGCGCCATTTACAACCTTCAAGACCTCCGACAAGCACTTCTCTTCATCAACTCCGGTGCCCTCCAACGTTCTCTTCACGACAAGATGGCCATCGGCTTCGTCGTCCCTGAGGTCAGATCTCCATCTCATCTTCTGTATTTTTTATTCCTGTTCATCCGCGATTCATCTTACTGAATATTCTCCTTTTCCTTTTTCTTTGTATTTTTATTCCCCCAAAATCACTAGGAGTTGTCCAATAAAATTGTCATCCCCACCGATCAACCACACCTCCAATGTCTTGGCCCTCTAGGGGATTCAGATCCAACCAACCTTATCAACGCAGAAACCAATAGGATCCCCTTTAGAGCTGAAAACTTTTCTTTACATCTGTGGAAAGACACTTTTCGCTCTTGGCCCAGCCCTACCGTAGGGTGGAAAGACTGGTTCTTGAGGGTCAGCAATTCTTATGAAGTCCAGTGGGGTGAAAGGAAGCTAGCCCAATGCATTAGGCTATCCATTGCCGATATGCACAGAAACGAGTCACTGCTAATAGCTGCGTCCTACTTTTGGTCAAACACCCTCAATGCTTTTGTTTTTGGCCACGGCCCTGCTTCTCCTACCCTTGTCGATGTAGCCATGCTCACTGGGCTAGATATATCTTCTGCCGATAGCACCCACTTTTTTGATACTGCCCCCAGTGCCAAAGTGGAGACTCGCGCTATCGGCGGTTGGTCAGGGTACATTCAGAAGTACCGCGGGAGAGGGCCTGTCACCATAAAGGAGCAAACCACCTTTCTGAACATGTGGCTGGACAAGTTTGTATTCTGTGGTCGATCGGCTGGACCGACTTCTGTCTATCTATCGGCAGCAGAGAGACTGGCTAACGGTGGCCAATTTCCTCTCGGCCGATACTTGCTTGGCGCTGTTTACCACCTCCTCCATCAGGTAGCCCAGAAACTCCTGCTTGGCCAATCCATCGGCAACTTGGGAGGCCCCTGGTGGTTTATTAATATGTGGCTCAATCTGCACCTGCATAAGCGCCTTGATTTCAACTTGTTCTCACAGCACTTCCCAAGAGATATAGCCGAAAATCATGTGTTGGGTGAAGAGGAATCGGCAACGCATGCCCCCTTGAACTTTGGCGAAGCCGTCATAGTCCTACCTGGTTCAGGGAGTAATCCGGATCAAATTGGCCGATTCTTCGAGACTCTGTATGAGGGTTTGGCCAGAGATGAATGACCATGGTTGGCTTATGATGACCCAGATAGCATGCTCCCTCTGACCTTCAATCCATTTGATGAAGCTCTCGACAGGGATAATGAGGCGATGATGGCAATTGTGACCCCCCCAGAGCCATTCCAGTGAATTTTTTCGGTAGCACAAAAACTTCTCCCCGGACTTACGAATTTTACAATCCATCGACATTAGCTCGCCAGTTAGCTTTCGGCCAGTTGCCGATTGCACTTCCTTATGCCGATGTGATAAAACCCAGAGAAACCATCAACAACCTTCTTGAGTGGACTCGAGTAGCCCAACTACCACCAAACGCCGATGTAGATGTAGATCTGTCAGAATGGGTTCCGGCTGCTTTTATCACTCAGGCATACAAGTTATGGTGGGCAGAATGGAAAGAGCATCTATTCTGCAGATCGGCACTTTCATACCGCAGCATGATTGACCCCGAATACGAAGTTCCCGATGACACTGTAAGTAACTCAAACCAACGTTTCATTTTCTCACTATTACTTCCATCGGCAGCTTACCCTTGTATTCCTTTTGCAGGTTGACAATATTCCTCCATCGGTTAGCAGGAGTGGCAAGCCGATCGACTTGTTTCCATCAGGCCCGATTTCCTCAATCGGCCACAATGCTCCCACTCTGGCTTTCATCGTGCATCGGGGTGTGCGCCTCAGGAAAGTTACAACCAGGAGAACCCAGACATCACCAACGGTAGCTGCTCCCACTCTGGCGCGGGCTTTCAAGGCAATTTGTCAAATCTTTATCTTTTACGCTGACTATTTTTATATCGGTTTTATTTATACTTATAAACCCTTGTTCGTTATTGCAGCAAACCAGTGCATCGGCAAAGGTCACACGTCAAGGTGCCGATGCCACCCAGTCCAGCCAGCCAAAGAGGAAGGGTACCACGGGTGCTAAGACTGGAACAAAGCGCCAGAAGGTAGCAACTCCCCCTCCTCCTCCGGTATCTCCAATTCCGGTGGAGTCTTCTCCTTCTTCTCCAGAAGCCCAGCCACAGCAAGCACCATCTCCCCCACCTATGCAGGAAGCACCACAGATAGAAGAACCCCAACAGGAAGCATCTCAAACAGAAGGTACATCAGCTGACATGGGTGAACAAACAACTGGCCCGGTGGGCCCAATTATACCATCGGCAGTTCTCCCGATTCAGACAATTGTTATCCCTCCTCCAGGTAACATACTTTAACAATATCGCTACCGATGAACTTATTCTTATTTAGTCTCATAACCTTTCTTGTCTTCTTTCAGTCGATATCGTCCCATCGGCAACCTTAGCCGATCAACCTGTAGTTCCATCGGCATCTTTGGCCGGTCAGCCCGCAGCTCCGTCAGCACCTCCCAGTCCAAGGCAAGAGATCGCCTTGAAGCAAGTAAGTCACTGTTTACCGCCAGCATTATTTGCCGATTCTCTAAGTATGGGCTAATTTTGCTTTCCCTCCTAGGAACAAGATTCTCCCGATAGCCTGTTCTCCTTCGCCATCGATTTCTCTGAAGAAGAAGGTGAAGAAGCAAGTACTTCTCAGTCGGTCGGCATCACATCGGCAGAGGTCAGGGTCAGGCTGGAAGAATTGTCAGCTCTCCTTCACCAGGATACAGCGCAATTGGTTGATGATTCCGACCCTACCAAGACCCTGTTCAGAACTCTCAGAGGCCAAGTCCCAGCCGACGTTGAAGAAATCCTGTTCCAAGCCGCTCATCTGGAGAGTCGCCAGCTGCAGTACCAAAGAGCTTCTCGGCGGCTTGCCGATAGAGCCGCTCAGACTCAACTCTCCGATGAAATGAGGAAAGAAAAGCTTTTGACCGATGAGAAGCACAAGAACATCGGCATCCTGAGATCTTCTGGAGACGCGCTGAAGCAGAAGATATCCGATCTATCGGCAAGAAAAGAGTCCCTATTGGCGGAGCTTAAGGAAGTAGAGAACGCTCTGTCCCAAGCCCAACAGGAAGAGAGCCAATTGCCAGAGACCATCAGGCTTCTTGAGCGCGAGCGAAATGCTCATGGTCGCAAAGCACTCCAACTGAAGAAGAAGCTGAAGCCGATAGAAGGTTCTGCTGATGATGACATCAAGGAGATAGAAGCAGCCAACCAAATTCGGCTACGCGCTATATCGGCAATCCAGACGCTGCTTAACACATAGAGTTTCCATCGGCATTGTATCTGCGCTTTCCTGCTTCCTCAGCTTTTTGTCTAGCCGATAGGACTGTTATCGGCGCCTAAACTTTTGAAACACCAAGTCTTGTCCCCAAGCATTTGGATCCAGCCGATAGGAGTGTTATCGGCACCTAAACTTCTATGCATCGACCCATATACTGGGGTAGTACATCTTTAAATATTTGTCGTTTAATGCTCTGGGAAATTCAATTCCTTCGAGGGTTTCTAGAATGTAGGCATTACCAGGAGCCGATCGACTTATCCGATAAGGACCCTCCCAATTAGGAGACCACTTTCCAAACTTCGAGCTTTTGGTCCCAACTGGTAAAATTAATTTCCATACCAAATCCCCATCGGCAAACTCTTTAGCCTTCACCTTCTTATCGTACCATCTAGCAACTCTTTTCTTATTCTCTTCTATACTCATTAAAGCTTTTAACCGATGCCCTGCTAGATCGTCCAATTCATCGGTCATCAAAGTGGCATAACCATCGGAAGTTAATTGATCTTGAAAAGATAATCGCCTAGATCCAGCCTTAATTTCCCAAGGCAACACTGCATCATGTCCATACACCAATTGATAGGGTGATACCTTGGTCGATCCATGACAAGCCATCCGATAAGACCACAATGCTTCATTTAATAATGTATGCCACCGCTTAGGATTTTCTTCAATCTTCCGTTTAATAAGCTTGATAATTCCTTTGTTAGACGCTTCGGCCTGCCCATTGGCTTGAGCATAATAAGGAGAAGAATTCAACACTTTAATTCCCATACCGATTGCGAATCCATCGAACTCCCCCGATGTGAACATGGTGCCCTGATCGGTAGTAATCGTTTGGGGAATCCCAAATCGGTAAATAATATGCTCCTTCACAAAATCAATCATATTGGCCGATGTGACTTTCTTCAAAGGAATAGCTTCAACCCATTTAGTGAAATAGTCAGTGGCAACTAGAATGAACTTATGCCCTTTGCTAGATGGTGGATAAATGTGGCCGATCAGATCGATGGCCCATCCCCGGAACGGCCAAGGCTTTATTATAGGATTCATAGCCGATGCGGGTGCTCTCTGGATATTACCAAACTTTTGACAACCTTGACATCCCTTGAAATATTTAAAACAATCTTCAAGTATGGTTGGCCAAAAATATCCATTCCTTCGAATCATCCACTTCATCTTAAAAGCTGACTGATGCGCTCCACACACTCCCTCATGGATTTCCCCCATCAAACTTCTGGCTTCATCATCACCCAAGCATCGGAGAAGAATTCCGTCGATAGTTCGATAATACAATTCATTTTCAAGGAGCACATACTTGGTTGCCTGAAATCGAACCCGTCTTTCAACTTTTTTGGATGGATCTTTTAGATAATCAATAATTTCTTTCCTCCAATCACCGGCACCGACTGCCGATGTCACATTAATCATTGGCTGATATCCCGAGGCATGCTGAGCTAACCGATTAGCGTCTTCATTATGCAATCGGGGAACATGCTCCAGTCGGAAGTCCTTGAATTCCTTTAACAGCTGCATACTTCTCTCGAAATAGGTTATGAGAACTTCACTTCGGCATTCATAGCTTCCGGCCAATTGATTTATAACCAACATAGAATCCCTGAATATTTCAACAGCATCAACACGAACTTCTCTTAACAACTCCAATCCCTTGATCAGAGCTTGATACTCAGCCTGATTATTTGTTGATGTAGCAACAATCGGCAAGGAAAACTCATACTTCCTCCCCTTAGGGGAAACTAACACAATGCCGATTCCTGCCCCCCGGTCACAGGTAGATCCATCAAAGAAGAGCGTCCAGGGTGCAATTTCCAAGGTTTCTACTAGACCGCAATGCTGAGTCACAAAATTGGCCATAATCTGCCCTTTGACCGCCTTAGCCGATTCGTAACGCAAATCGAAGTCCGACAGCGCTAAAATCCATTTACCGATCCTACCACTCATAATCGGCATAGATAGCATGTATCGGACCACGTCATCTTTGCAAACAACAGTGCATTCGGCCGATAACAGGTAATGTCTCAGCTTGATACATGAAAAATATAAGCATAAGCATAGTTTCTCAATGGCCGAATACCTGGTTTCAGCATCAATCAACCTCCTACTCAAATAATAAATTACCCTTTCTCTCCCTTCAAATTCTTGAACTAAAGCTGAACCGATAACCGATCCATCGGTAGATAGATACAATCTGAAGGGCTTCCCTTGTTGAGGTGGAACTAAAACTGGAGGATTTACTAGATACTTCTTGATTTCATCCAGAGCCAACTGCTGTTCTTCTCCCCAAACAAACTCTTGATCGGCTTTCAATTTAAGAAGAGGACTGAAAGCACGAATCCTTCCAGATAAATTCGATATAAATCTCCTGATAAAATTTACCTTGCCGATCAAGTTTGGAGCTCGGTTTTGCTGGTAGGGGCCACTATTTTATTGATGGCATCAATAGATCTTTGACTAATTTCAATACCCCTCTGATGTACCATGAAACCAAGAAACTGCCCTGCCGATACGCCAAATGCACACTTGTTGGGATTCATCTTCAATCCATGCTTCCTTGTGCACTCTAACACTTTTCGTAAATCGGCAAGATGCTTTGAGAAATCTCCAGACTTAACCACCACATCATCAATATAAATCTCTACGAGCTTGCCGATGAACTCATGAAATATAAAATTCATAGCCCTTTGATAAGTAGCACCAGCGTTCTTCAACCCAAAAGTCATGACTATCCATTCAAATAATCCAACATGACCAGGACACCTTAATGCGGTATTTTGGAATATCCTCCTCTGCCATGAATATTTGATTGTAACCTGCACTACCATCCATGAAGCTGATGACCCGATGGCCAGTCGCAGCATCAACCAGTAGATCGGCGACAGGCATTGGGTATCCATCCATCGGCGTAGCTTTATTGAGATTCCTGAAATCAATGCACACCCGAAGCTTCCCGTTCTTCTTGTAAACCGGAACAACATTGGAAATCCATTCGGCATACCGACACTGCCGAATAAACTTAGCTTCAATAAGTTTAGTGATTTCGGCCTTAATATCAGGCAGAATGTTAGGATTACATCGGCGGGCCGGTTGCTGATGTGGCCGAAATCCAGACTTGATGGGTAACCGATGTTCAACAATTGATCGGTCTAAACCAGGCATCTCTGTATAATCCCAAGCAAATCAATCTTTGTATTCCTTTAACAAACTAGTCAATTGTCGCTTACACTCAGGATCTAATTTAGCACTAATAAAAGTAGGCCTAGGCTTATCACCACTACCTATATCTACTTCTACCAAATCATCGGCCGATGTGAATCCCTGGCCTAATTTTCCATCATCGGCGAATCTATCCATTAAAAACCGTCGTCAGAACCGACTGCTTGGATCGGTGGAATCTCATAATCGGCAACTTTGAGAAAATCTTTTTCCCAAACTTCTCCTGAAATGCACCTGGTCCTTTCGTAAGTATCCGCTTCTGCCGATGCGATAACATAAGAAGAATCTCCTGGGACAATCTCAATCTTGTCACCTACCCACTGAACCAAGCACTGATGCATTGTAGATGAGATACAACAATTGGCATGAATCCAATCTCTTCCCAATAATAAGTTGTAGGCACCTTTTCCGCTGATCACGAAAAAAGTTGTCGGCAAGGTTTTGCTGCCGATGGTCAACTCTGCACATATCGCCCCCTTGACTGGAGACACGTTTCCTTCAAAGTCTTTGAGCATCATATCGGTCTTGGTCAAATCTTGATCCCCTTTCCCAAGCTTCCGATATACTGCATACGGCATAATATTGATAGCAGCTCCACCATCAACTAGGATCTTGGTCATTGGCTGCCCATCAACCCTTCCTTTGAGGAACAGAGCTTTAAGATGCTGCCTCTCGTCATCGGCAGGTTTCTCAAAGATAGCCGTCATCGGATCCAGAGCCAACTGAGCTATCTGATCAGAAAATTCCAACTCATCATCACTGGCTGGTGCAAGAAACTCCATCGGCAACATGAAGACCATGTTGACGCCTGCCGATGGACCTTCCCTCTTAGTGTTTGACGGCTGCCGACTTCCAGAGTTCTCTCCCTTGTTTAGCTCTTCTTGCCTTTCACGTTGCAATCTCCTTTTCTGTGTTTTGGTTAATCCTTCAGGGCACCATGGAGGAAGTGGCCTTTGCCTTGCCGTCGGGCGTCGGTTCTCCCTTGACTCCATACGATGCGTGTTAGCATCCCTGCAAAATATGAATTCATCGGGAACCCGCGCATCAGCCATTCCCTCGAGCTCCTCTTGGTTCCTGGGAAAATACTGGACACGGTCACTAAGTCTGTTGTGCCCACTAAATCTGCCCCCCAGCCGGTCATGAACTGACACCCTTCCTCTGATCGGCCCATTAAATCGCCGTTCATCATCATGATAATGCCGATCGATCCTATCGTACCGATCATAACCGTTGCACTCAGGGCAGTCTCTGACAGTAGGAAGCTTGATATTTTCCTCCCAACAATGGATGAAGAATGGACAATTCCAATGATCCCTGTGCCGATTCCACTCCTGTCGGCGTCTTTCTTCTTCCCGTCGATAATCTTCCTGCTGGCGCCGATACCGATCTTCCCGTTGTTGCCATTTTTCTCGAGGCCTTCTATGAGTTATGACGATACCAGATCGAGGAAGCCTTCCTGAGCTAGTTCCTTCCTGGACCAAGCCCTTACTTCTTGCATCGGCAGTAGTAACTTGATGCTGAGGATCTACCGATGCACTCTTCTCAGCTGTCTCCGATGTTAAGACCTTAGCCTTCCCCTTAGCATCCAACATGTTTGTCGGGAAAGGATGTTGGTCTATCTTCATCGGCTTCTGGGCTTTGGAATTGTCAAACTTGATTCTCCCTGACTCTATAGCCGATTGCAGCTGTTGTCTGAATACTTTGCACTCGTTGGTGTCATGGGACGTTGCATTATGCCACTTGCAATATCTCATCCTCTTCAACTCTTCTGCCGATGGGATCACATGGTTAGGTGACAGTTTGATCTGACCTTCCTGAAGTAGAAAGTCAAATATCCTATCAGCCTTAGCGGTGTCAAAAGCAAACTTCTCTGGTTCCTTCTGCCCAAAAGGACAAGACATCGGCTTCTTGTTTTTTACCCACTCTGCCAAACCGATTACTGGTTCTTCATCAGAATCTGAGCTTGTGGCTTCATCAACAAACGACACTTTCTTATTCCATGCTCTCTTAGGCTCGAAAGGCTTGATGTCTTGATCAGAAATCCTCTGCACCAAATGACTTAAACTTTCGAACTCCTGAGAGGCATACTTATCCCTGATATGTGGCAACAAACCCTGGAAAGCCAAATCGGCTAGCTGCCGATCATCCAGAACCAGGCTATAGCATTTATTCTTGACCTCTCGTATCCTCTGCACAAATCCTTCAACCGACTCATCATTACGTTGCCTCAACTTGACCAAGTCGGTGATCTTCTTCTCATGAACCCCCAAGAAGAAGTATTTGTGGAATTGCTTCTCCAGATCGGCCCAAGTAATTACTGAGTTGGGAGGTAATGATATGAACCAAGTAAAGGCCGATCCAGACAATGATGACGAAAATAGACGAACCCTCAATTCGTCCCTGTTACCAGCCTCTCCACATTGAATAATGAACCTGTTGACATGCTCCATGGTTGACGTGTCGTCCTGTCCGGAAAACTTTGTAAAATCCGGTACCTTGTACCGATGTGGAAGCGGGATCAAATCATACGCGGGAGGATACGGTGTCCGATAAGAATAAGTGTTGACTTTGGGTTTTATCCCAAATTGTTTCCTCATTACTTCAGCAATCTTATCGGCCCAATACGCATCGGCATCTTGCCGATGAGGCGGCTGCGGATCTGGCACTTGGTGGCGAACCTCCACGTGTCTGTTCGGGACGTGATCTGCATGGAACATTGTATTGATCATCTGTCCTCCAATCTGCGGACCACCAAACTGCTGTCCACCGATTGGCTGTCCTCCGAGTTGCTGTCCAAAATTCATTGGCTGGTTGCGAATCCCCTGACCTTGGAACCCGGGATAGACCTGCCCTTGCTGGAACCCTGTAGTCTGATAACCCTGCTGGGGCGATTGTGGAAAGGCTTGCTGTCCAAGCCATCCATTATTAGCGTTCATCGGCATAGGTGCTGCCGATGATTGGTAATTGGGTACCGTCGTTGAATTGACATACCCCGACTGGGCCATAGGCCTCTGTTGCATCAGCATTGACTCTGCCGATGCGTTGGGCATCTGGAACATTGAATCTTGAGGATTCCCAGTGTGAGGCCTTGCAGTAGTAGTTGTGGTATACCGAGGACTCTGGTTCACCGGCGCATTGGGAGGTGCCGCTGTCATAGGAGTTTTGCCCCTCATGTCGGTTATTTGTGATATTCCCGGCGTCAACTCTGGAGGCATACCATAACCCCACCAGTTGGGAGGAAGAGTCAACCCTGACATTGCCGATGCCAACATATCTGTTGTCAGTTTATGCTGCCCAACTGAAATTTGTGGGTTGGTTGCCATCGGCATAGATAGTGCACCAGTAGTCCCCGATGTACTTGGAGGGACGGCAGGTTGTGCACTTGCATTCGTCAAGGCAGCCGATGGAGCCGTGACCTCTAGTGCCGTTGGCTGATGATGGGAGGGCCCCACATAATCTGGCGGGATTTGTCCTTCCTTGAAAGTTCTTGCCACGGCATTGAAAACCGTATTAGACAGTACACCAGCTTGGTTAATCAACGCTCGATTGATGGCATTGTCAACCATATCTTGAAGCTTGCCAGGATTGGCGTCAAAGGTGACCTGCCGTGGTGCCGGCAGTGCATCTTTCTGGACCACTTCGCCGCTCCTGTTTATGCTGAAAGACCTCAGGCATTGCTGCTTGAACTCTTTCATGGCTTGGGCAATAGCTTGCTTCTGCTCATCCTTGAGGTTGGCCTCCGTCACAGGGATGACGTTCTCTTGATCGAGGTCAGAGATCGACATGTTGATCTTGATCTTGAATCTGTCCCACCGGGCGTGCCAAAAGATGTGTTGATGCAAAACTGATCTGCAAACACAAAGGGCTAATACCCGATTCAAACGTTAAGGCGTGCCAGCCGATTTGACCTTACTATCGCCAAAGGTGATAACTCGAATACTTTAGTCCTGACAACAGCGATGCGCCCGGATGTCACGGCTAAGAGGTACTCATGCGGAACTTGAGAACACGCCGAGCTTAAGTCGACGAATTTCTAAGAACTCATAATAAAAAGGAAAAAATATGACGAAGTCGTCGAAAAGTAAATGCTGGAATATGAGTAAAAACGTGTGTTTGATTGATTTCTTGATTGATTCTACAAGGCCCTAGGGTCTATATTTATACCCTGCTCAAAGAGCTACAACCAGACACGATTAGAATTCGAATTCCAAATTACACGGAATCCGTATACAAAACGATGCAAATAATTAAGGAAATAACAAAACTATCCCTCGTAACAAACCGAAACTCCTCCAC
The DNA here is from genome assembly GCF_000003195.3 of Sorghum bicolor. Taxonomy (NCBI): domain Eukaryota; kingdom Viridiplantae; phylum Streptophyta; class Magnoliopsida; order Poales; family Poaceae; genus Sorghum; species Sorghum bicolor. The sequence continues at coordinate 42,482,913 of NC_012871.2, forward strand.
ATAACGACCGGCAGCTTCCAGACTCCTCCTTTGCATCATCGGCAGATCCTTTGCCATAGTCATCGGCAGACTTTCTTATCTAGCCATCGGCACCATATTACTGCCTGTCACATTTAACTTCTCCCTCATCGGCAACCATCCTCATCGGCAACCCGCTTTGTAAACATCGTACTGCCACCTTATCCTGCCATCCTAGACACGTGCCCAAAAACGGTGTCAACAGGACCCCTACCTAGCGCGCCAACTGTCGGTGTTTTGCCCCCGGGGGGCCACACCAACGAGTAAACTTGTATGCGTGTTCCCCCTCCCAGATGGTGATGCAAGAAAGACACAGAGATTTATCCTGGTTCGGGCAAGAGAAGACCCTACGTCCAGCAGGGGGGAATGTTTTCTATTGTCTTGCACCTAAGTGCTTGTACAGGGGTGAATACAAGTGGGTATTGCCGTGGATTCTAAGTCCTAGATGGAATCGATGTATGGTTGTTGTTCTACGTGTAGTGTTCTATCTATCTCTTCCTCAGCCTCCCCCTTTATAGTTCCAAGGAGAGACCTAGGTTACATGGCGTAGGGGTTTAAAAGAAGGCCCGGTAGGGGCATGGTGTGCTGACCTACTCGAGGCCTCCGTACCGGCGTGGCCTCGAGCCGTCTTGTTACTGGGTACTATGGTGATGATTGTGCATGCTTCTGAGTTCGGATCCTGTACGTCGCCTTGGATTGACTTAAGCATGGGCACGCCTGCACATCATGGCAGTAGTCGCGTCTAGAGTCGTTGAGGTGCTGTCTTTCGTCACCTGACTCTTCTCTGGGAAGGAACGTACTCGCTCGAGGGTCTAGCACTACGCAGGGCTTTGTTGAGCGGTGCGTTGACTTGGGGTGCCTCGAGGGGTGCCGTGACGTGACATCCTGACTGTCTCACTGTGCTGGGGCCGTACTCTTACTCATCTGAGGGATAAAGCTATGGAAAGGGGGATTGGACGGGTGCTCCCTATCACATTTCCCGCGACTGTCAGGATAGGTGAGAACATGGCAGGCGCATTAAATGCTTGACTCCCATACCCATGACATACGGCGGGCGACGCATTTGCGCTCGAGACCTGCTGATTCGCCCGAGCCACTTCCGTATTCGACGGTTACCATTTAGTCGAGCCTCTATTGATTCGCACGACCCCTTTTTCTGTGTTCGAGGCTATGGTCGACATCTTGCTTTGGTGATTACGCACGCTAGGCGGGGGCGTCGAGTCAGGGGCCTTGATTTAGTGGTAGGATCGTCTCGTTATGGGCGTCGCTTGGGGTACCCCTTATTGACACCCTCGACACTTTCTATGATACTTGGTGCATCTTTGTGGTCTCCATAGATGAATTCTAAGTAGATTTCTTCTACTACTTGAAGTGTCGAGAGAATGTTGCAAGAGAGAACTACACAAAGGATGCGACTCATTTGTATGAAGTACTTAAGACTGCTTCACTGGCAATCACTACCACTTGATGTTGGGACAGCACTAGGTGCTTTGCCCAAGATTCCTTTGGTCACCACAGATAGATTAAACATCTTGTTAAACCACTCATAACTCGTATTAGGAGCTTAAGAATGATAAGGTCTGATGAACAAGACTTCTCATTTTACAAAGAAGATTACAAGTGGATTGAATGCAAAATCTTTATAAGCTAATAGGCATCACTAACTTCATATATTTCCATAGGTGTAACATACTTCCTTGTCTGGTTCTAATTGATCTAGATTTCCTAATATTATCTACTTCCCATCAGATGTTGAGAAAATATTGACTCTGTATAAGGTCCTCATTTCTTTCAATCTGCCTCGTTGTCGATGCAATAATTCCATTAGTCATTTAAACCTTGGGGTGAGGTCGAGTGCCTTCATACACAAACCTGTCTCCTGATGGGGTGGTTAGGGATACTGAGTGTAGGGCACTGTCAATCTTTCCATGACAAGCGGTTAACCATCCTCTTCCAAAAATGACATCAATCTCCATCGATTCCAAAACTACAAGATTCACCTCAAAATTTGCATCTTTTATGTCAAGACTAACTTTGGGCACATACGAGTTGCTATTATCTTCCCTCTTGGTGATTTTACCAGTATGGGTTTCTTCATTCCCAACATAAGCATCTTATGATCGGCAACACATTTGTTTGAGATGAAAGAATGTGAAGAACCTAACTCAAACAAAATAGTGGCAAGAGTTGAGTTGACTAGAATTGATCCAAACACCACATTTTGTGCTTCGCGAGCAGTAGATAGATCCACATGGTTCAATCTACTATTAACATAGTCACGAACTGGGTACTTCTTTGGACAATGCTTCTGGTAATGTCCCTCTTCATGAAACTGGTAACAAACATTGCTAACAGTCTTACTGTATGTGTTACCGTGACATTGACTTCCTTGAGTTAATGTACCAGGAGTAACTAGAGTGGTACTAACAAGTTGGTTCTGAGGGTCCACCTTCAATGAAGTCTCTTCACTTGTTTGCTTCTTAGCTTGCTTGTTCTTTCGAGGCTGAAGTTCTGTATAGGTGGTGGTCCATCCATCTACGCATAACTCTAGCATAGCAAGTGTAGCTGAAGGGACATCTAAATCCTCAAGATATGAATGCGTACAATGAGAGTTTGGAACTAAAGGTAACTGCGATGTAGAACACAAATTTGGCTGAACAGTTAACAGTGGCTCTAGGGAGATTGCAGTCCTTTTCATGTCACCTTCAGCCTGTTGATCCTGGGGTAACTCTACCTTTCCTTCGCTTGACTTGTTCTGAAGACATGGTAAACCATAATATCTGCAGTAGTTACACGGCTCTTGAATCCCAAGTGTAACAGAACCGTCCAATTTATAAGAATTCAAGTGAATTCGCGACCACGGAAGCAGTAAAGCCAATGGACTTGAACCCATATAAACCCGGTAGTCCGACGAGACCTCAAAAGATCTCGATTCAACCAACATACAACCAAGACCGTACATGATCAAGTATCTCCATCACAGATTACAAACATTCATCACAGAACATAGTTTTACAACACATCGGAGTTCAAATAGAGTTATTAAAACATAGTTCAGTAGTGGAAGCAAAGTAATTTTGAAACAACACACGCTCAGTTTAATTACATGCCAGTTCCATGATCATCCCAACAAAAGCACAACCGAAGATACCAGAGGTGATCTTGCTCGATATCTACTCATCATCCGCAACCGGATGGTGACAGTTAGCACAGTAGCCGTGATACACGACATCATCTGCAACAAGGGTAAATATAACCCTGTGTACGAGAAGGTACTTAGCTAGACTTACCCGTCATAAACCAGAAATAAAGTGACACCAAGGAGTATGCAAGGCTAACATTTGTGGACTGGTTTGACTCACATTTTGCATAAAAAGCTTTAGTTTTAAGTAACACATTTATAACATTTTCAGCAGCAAGTTCATGACTTAAACCGCTATCCACTAGATTAGCACCTGTTCTAAGCATACACTTGAGTATTAAGCATCACAATAATAACCATATCCAGATTATCACAGAGCCATCAACATTATCATCACAACCATTAAGTATATTTAGTGAATTCTACGTTACCGCTGCTCGAGTCAAGTTCTCACTATCCGGGAGAGACGGCGATTCGAATCGATTCCTATCCAGCTGGAGGGGTATTCCTAGCACTCACCCAAGCATACCTTGCGAGGGCAGCTCAGATCACCTTTAGCACAACTCCAGACTAATTCTCGGGTCTGTACAGCGCCGCACCCCCAGGGACCGCCAATCTGCCAGGGTCAGGACTCTAACGTGACACCTCGGTCTTACGCCATTGACTCCCCGCACATCCTTGCTACCAACCGGGGTGCGCAGTTAAACCGAACGGGATATCCGGCCGGAGATGCACTCGTAGGCTTCGCGGTCGGAACGACTTATCCGGCCAACTAAGTGTTAAGCATGCGTTCAACATGACACGAGGACGTACAGCGTATCGGTCCTTAAACGACACAGACGGGGATAGATTCACACCCAAGACCTCCATGCCTTGTTCCTGCACTATCGTCATCCCGCCCGGTCTCAAATTTATTATTAGCACCTGGTTATTTCCACGATAGCAAATATAGCCATCCGTGATCAAGTATCCACCTATCTCTCGCATGTGACAGGAAATCACCCGGCTTCTACCGAGCTAAGCATGGCTAAGCATCATTTCGATCGTGGACCTACTCAGGTAAGGTATAAGGTGGACAAGGTAGTCATTATGCAGCAAGGGTGTCATATTAATGCCTAACACTTAATGCAACAATATATAACCATAGTTAATTGACAGTTGGACATGATAACAAAATAGTAGGAGTCTTATAATGCTCTGGGGCTTGCCTTCGACGTAGGTGGAAGGACGGTGGTCGGGGCACTCCAGTAGATCCTCCTCAGCTCCGGCTCCTTGAGGTGGCTCCTCCTGCTGCTCCTCCGGCTCGGGTGGTGCGAATTCCAACACCGTCACGCCCGTGGGTACACCTATGTATGCATGACAAGCCGATAAATATAGGGAATGCACATGTGATGCATAATGTCATGATGATAAGCAAAATAATCATGAAACAAGGTGCAACATGATCAGAAGTTTCTAAGAGTAAATGAATCATGACTAAATAAGTAAGTGCATACTTCTTCTCTGGTAGAGAGGTTAACTAGACAAGTTAATCAATCCTTAGCTACTCATACTTAGCAACTGGTGTCATGGACAGATACTTAGTCATGAGTTGTCCAAACTAAGCAAGCAGATACTTTCTGGAAACCTTAACAAATTGTTTACAATTTACTTTTAGACATCCCAGAAGGATTCCCAACCGAAATGGGCTGAAACAGGCAAAGTTTGCTGGCTGTCCTGGAAAATCCAGAGAGCAAGCACTTCGCAGCAACTCCTTGCAACAGTCACAGCTCTTAAACTACTCAGCCAAATGTCATGAAATTTGGACACAAGACAGATAAGTAAGTTAACTACAAGTTTCTTATAGACAAGTTTTCCAGCAAACTTCATCTTCAAGCAGTTCTCAGGTACTTTCTATCAGCTACACAGCATATGCTCTAGACAAGGCATAATTAGCAAAATAATATTTTAGCACATATTAAGAATGTAACATTGGTTCAAACCAAAAGCATCAGTAGTTAGTACATGTCTAAGAAACACCATAAAACATCATGGCAAAGTTTAAACTCATTTTTATTATCCCCTTTTCTATTTATTTAATTATTAAGGTGATTTAATGAGCATATATCACAAGTGCTCCAGAAATTCTAATAAAATTACAGCAAGCTATCTAAGCTACCACAAGGTTACAGTGAAAATTTCAGAGCTCTTGCATATGCAGATTGTGAGATACAAAAATGACAAGCTAACAATGGCATTAAAGTCATAAATGTGAAACCCTAACAAAAAGTGTCAAACAACAGATTTCAGATTTTTCTTAGTTTTGCTTACACATGATTAGATCACTCAGCAAGTTTCATCATAAAAGGAGTTATAACCTATTTACTAAAAATACCACAAGAAACTCCTATTTAAAAAAGAAATATTTATAACTCTACCATCAGGCATCCAAAAATCATGAGAATTTTATCAGAGCCTATTCATAGCATGAGAAATAATCTCCTAAATTTGCATGGCCATAGAACTTACAGATCTCAGGATCTAGTTACCTTCTATTTAACAAAGATTAAATCATAACTATTTATTTCTGACAAAACATGGCATGTTTCATAATTTTAATAAAAACTAGACTAACTCAAGAACCTAACAAAATTGGAATCACTCCATTTGGATCTGCCTAACTCAAGTTATGATTTTTTACAAAAACAGCTCAGGATCTGCAAAACAGTGAACAGAGGGGAGAGAGAGGCAGTGGCTGACAGGGGGACCCACTGGTCAGCGGGACCCGCTCGACAGTGACCCGGAGACAGGGGAGACCTCGTCGCCGGCGAATTTCGACGACGGCGAGGTCTCGGTCGAATCCAAGGGCACAGTCGTGACCCTCTCACCAAGGCGGACCTGCCGAGGTGCAAAACCCTAACTCTACCGAGCTCTAGTGGGCTCGTCGGCGTGAATGGCGGCTCGGCGGCGCTGCGGGCGATACGCCGGCGTGCTCAGTGAATGCCGACTCGGTTGAGGTTCACGCCGAGCATCAGTGAGTCAAGGGGAAGCTCTAGGAGCAAAAATGAGAAAAAATGGTGGAGTATGGAGGCCTGGCCACGTCGCCGGTGAGCTCGGGCGGAACTCCGGCGAGGAAGAACGGCTTGGAGCTTGGCAATGCCGCCTTACCCACGCTCGACAATGGCCAAGGAGGTGACGCTGGGGTAGAGGAAGTTCTGGCGAAGCTTTTGGCAGGCTGGCTTGGCCGAAGATGGGGAGAAGAGCTCGGGCGAAGCTGCCGATTCGCAGCAGAGCTCGCCGAGGAAGAAGCGGAGAGGAGAGAGAGCGCTGGGGAGGGAAATGAGGCTGGCTGGCGCTCGGGGTGGCGTCGTGGTGTCCAAGTGGTGACATTGGGGCTGACAGGCGGGTCGCCATCGACGTACGGCCACCACGGCGCGTCCACGCGTCGGCCGGCCGGCGATTGACAAAACTGAATCGCGTGATTCAATCGCCGTCGGGAGTGACTGAAACCCGATGTTCATCGATGTTTTACTCCTGATTCACTCGATGGTTTTGGCTCGGATTTGTTCAATTGGATAGAGCTACACGAGTTCTATAAGATTGCTTTAAGGATCGAGGTCTAGTTCGGCTTGGATTTCCAACTATAAATCTACCAAGTACCCTAACCCGAAACTGCAGAATCCACACTTAGCGAAATTCGACTAAGTGTTGGAAACAACACTGGTTTCTGGCTTGTGGGCCACTTTTGGTCAAGTTTTAGGCATTTTCATAAGAAGTCATGACTTAGGGTTTTATCTGACATAATTCCACGAGTTTTGGTGTTTGTCTATTTCTGTAGGGGGTTATCAGGAACTATGAAAGAAAGGCCCACACATTAGGTTTTACATATAGATATTAACGTGCCGCGCAATTATCCTACATCTAGAAGAGTCCAGAAGCTACGGTAACGAACGGGAGACCGAACGGGCCCGGGGGCAGGGCGCCCGCCCTCCCACCTTGGGCGCCCGCCTTGGCCTCGGGGCCAATCAGGTTCAACTTCACGGATCATGCTCCACCGACCTAAAGGATCAAGGAAAACTGTGCGATTAATGTCGGTTTGATCCGACGGCCCATATTCATTTGGAAGGACTATATAAGCAGACCCCCTGGCCCCTGGAGGAGAGCACCTCTGAACCCTAATTCATTATTCATCTTGGGAGAAGAAGCCTCTGATCAAGCCCTAGAGCCACCACATCAATTAGATCTCTAGCTTAGCATAGCTACATAGGATTAGAACTAGAAGGAGTCAATTTCGATTGGTTTCCGGATCTGTCAAGAGGATTCTTGGTAATTCCTCTACTATTCTTCAATTGTTCATCTTTGTGCTTCAATATTATGAATATGACTTTGTTCTACTTCAATATATTGATTATGACTTTGCTCTACTTGTTTATATTCGCAATTATATAGTCCCCCTCTCATGTATAGGGCTGGCAGAGCAACATTATTACATGGGAGTGATTGCTATGTTTCTCATCTTCCTTGGTAATATCACTATGCTTGGGCGTAATCCTGTCTCGCAATGATTGCCAAGTATAATTGCACTGACTATGATATGCTAGATTGTATAGTTGAGAATAACTTAGGAAATATTCTTGTAGTTCGTCCTAATTCCATGCTAATGACTTGCTAGAATATCCATTGAGGTGCTTATCATATTTATATGTGGCTAAGTTATGCTGATCAGATTAATTATCTTTGTCACCATTCATACTTTATATATCATTTATGTGACATTTATCCCTGTATGAGAGAGATAGTTAAATGCTCTCAATTGCACATGCAATGATAGATACTCAATCCTATATTTCATTCCATAATCAACATTGATGTTTAGCAATCCCTTCCCAGTGGTAGAAATATAAATAACGATACCTGGAACACTTCCTGGTTAAAATGCAACATCGGTATTAATCCATGCACTTGTAGATCTCATTTATTATTTATTTAGAAGAGCAATTGCATGTTTTAATACCGCGTCTCTCATGTCATGCTGGGGATGACAACTTGGCTTAAGTGGCATGAGGGATAGGTTTGGCATTTTTTGGCGTTGTTATCAGAATTAAAAAACTAAGTCTACTTTTGGTAGTGACGTTAAGAATGCCCAACAAGCATTTTTGGTGCTGTTGCCGGGGAAGGTTGATTACTAATCAAGAATGGATATAGAATTTTGAGTCATCATTCGCATCACTAATATGATTGAGATTATCAATTCTCTCATATAGTTTTACCCAGATATTTTTCTATTTTATCTTATGCAGGGTAATGTATGAATAGAAGACATCTTCCAGGAAATTTTGTTGACAATCCCGAAGTGTTATTCAGAAAAACAAGAGCCAAGCTCAAGAAGAGATCATCAACACTTCAGCACGAAGCTTCATCCAATCAAGAAGATCACCGAAGTTTCACCCGGAACTTGTCTTCAGAGTTCGAAGTCATGGCGAACAAATCGATCCGTGAGTTCTCAGCTCCCACTACGGACAACATCCGCACTGGACCTACTGCAGAGATCGATGGCAACTTCGAGCTCAAGCCTGGACTTATCAACATGGTGCAATCCAACTAGTTCTGTGGGAAGGCACACGAAGATGCTAGTGCTCATCTCCAACACTTCCTGGAGATTTGCAGGACATTCACCATATCAGGAGTCCCCAGAGATGCTATACTACTTCGACTTTTCCCATTCTCACTGTTGTGGAGAGCGAAGCAGTGGTTCTACGCTACAAAGGAGAAGAATACTACGTGGGCACTCTGCTCCATGAATTTTCTAGTGATGTTGTTTCCCATGGGCAAGACCAATGCTCTTCGTGGGAAGATTACAAGTTTTAAGCAACGACATGATGAATCTGTTCCACAAGCATGGGAGCGCTTCCAAGACTACATCCTAGAATGTCCCCATCATGGAATGGAGAGCTGGCTACTAATGCAAACGTTTTATCATGGGCTCGGCAATAGTGCCCGAGAGACCATGGATGGTGCAGCTAGAGGAGCATTCATATCACTCACCATACCACAAGCCACAGCTCTTGTGGAGAAGATGGCGTCCAACCAAGGCTGGAATGAAGAAAGGACCCAGACACACAAGAGAGGTGGAGGTATCCATCAGCTCATGGAGGTAGACATGTTGTCTGCAAAGCTAGACCTGCTCATGAAGAAGCTCGATGATAGAGCTGGAGATAAGAAAGAAGTCATGCACATCTACTACTCTCACATGACTTGTGAGGAGTGAGGAGATATTGGACACTCGGGCAATCACTGCCCTGAGATGCTTGAGGATGTGAACTACATCAACAACAACTACTACTACTACTACTACAACCGTCCTCAACAAAATCAAGGTTGGAATCAACAGAGGCCTAACTACTCAGGTAATTATCAAGGTAACAATTCTTACAATAATAATAATAATTTTCCATCTCTGAGAGAGTTAGTGTCTAATCAAGGAAAGCTAATGGATAACATATCTAAGAAATTGGCATCTAATGATAAAATGCTAGAAAATAGAAATAATAGAATGGATAATTTCTCTACTGCCATCAAGAATCAAATTTGCTTTAATAAAATGATTGAATCTCAGTTAAATCACATAGCCGCTGCTGTTCCTGCTACTAACCCTGGTATACCATCACAACAGGAAGGATTAGAATCTGCAAATCTTGTTGACATGTTTGATGCAGGTAACTACCGGACTAACCCCGTCACTGAAGTTATTACTGTCCTTCTGCCGGTCAAGAGAGGCGATCCAGGACGCCCCGTCATCCCGATCTCCATCGGCATGGTTGAAGGGTCGAGATGGCGGACTAGAGGGGGGGTGAATAGTCCTTTCTAAAAGTTATTACGCTGGCTAACCAAAAACAAATGCGGAATTAAAACTATCGGTCTAGCCAAGACTACACCCCTCTATCTAAGTTCTCTAGCACCTTGAAAAGATCCTAAACAAGCAAGCAAGGTGCTACCTTAGCAAGATCTCACCTCACAAATTCTAGGAGGAAGGTCACACAAACCTATGCAACTAGTACTTTGCAAACCGGGGGAGCTCCTACTCAAACTAGTGAGGCAAAGCGCACAAAGCCTAAGCTCACTAGCAAGCTCAATAACAAGGCAACTAATGCCAAATTAGAGAGTGCAACTTACTTAGCTACACAAACTAAGCAATGTGACTAACAAGGCAATGTGACTAACAAGGTTACACAAACCAAATTAGTCACGCAAGGGAACTACTTCTAGCTACACAAGCAAGAAGGTAACTAGCAAGCTACACAAGCTAACTAATTACAAGAGCAACTACACAAGCACAAGTATATGAACGTAAGAACAAGCTTGTGTTAGGGACTTGCAAACCAACGGGAAGAACAATGTTGACACGATGATTTTCTCCCGAGGTTCACTTGGTTGCCACCAAGCTACGTCCCCGTTGAGACAAGCTCCAAGGTTGCCGCCGGTCCTCTTGCTAGTGGTGACCCGCAAGTCACACTCTCCCATTTGGAGTGCTTACCACAAGCTCTAGCACTTGACCCGGCCAGACCACTTGTTGCTCTTCACGTCTCGCTCAACTAGAGTTGCTCTTCACAATCCCCGCGGGGTGAGCACCGTACCCCTCACAATCTCTTCTCCAGTGCACCGCACAATCTCCTTGCGTGCTTTTGACGGAGTCACAAGCCACCAAACCGTCTAGGAGGTGGCAACCTCCAAGAGTAACAAGCACCACCGGCTTGCAACACGAACACCTAGTGCCACTCAATGCAATCTCTCAATGCAACGTACTAGAATCACTCACCCGCTATTGATTCACACTCTTGCAAGCACAAGTGAGTTAGAGGCCTTCCTAGCACTCCCCAATCATGGACACTAAGTCCCAACGGTGCTCAGCACCAGCCAAGGCCAGCCACCACTTATATTTATAGTCCCAAGGGCTAAACTAGCCGTTGCCCCTTCACTCGGCAAGACACGAGGGCACCGGACGCTCACAGGGAGCCACTGGATGCTCAACCCCCAGCGTCCGGTGCTCAGGCGTCAGCCACGTGTCACTAGCCGTTTGAAGCTGACCGTTGCCGCCAACGGCTACTGTGAATGCGTGCCTGCACAGCACCACCGGACGCTCTACTGCGTCACACCGGACGCAAGCCACCGGACGCACCCTCAGCGTCCGGTGCTCACCGGACTCATGCGCAGAGAGGGTCGCCAAACTGCCCGCACACCGGACGCTGAGCACCGGACTCACTCCGGTGCGTCCGGTGCACTCTGCTACACCCGACAGCACACCTGACGCTAAAGGCCAGCGTCTGGTGAGTGTTTCTCAGTAAAATACACTCTCTTGACTTCTCCAAATTTCCCACCGGCGCAACAAAAAATATGCACTCAATTTTCTCAAAAGCATTTTCAAAAACATTTTCTCGTTGAGAGGAGAAACCCACACTCCTCTCAACCCTAGGTACTCCACCTCCTTTGTAAATGTGCCAACACCAGCAAGTGTACACCACCATGTGCATGTGTGTTAGCATTTTTAAAAACATTTTCCCAAAGGAGTTAGCCTCTCAAACTTGCCACGCCACTCGATCCTAACACATATGCAAAGTTAGATCGCTCAAGTGGCACTAGATGACCGATATGCAAACAAGTTTGCCCTCTTGATAGTACAGCCATCTATCCTAAATCCGGCCATAAACTTCTCTACACACCTATGACCGATGAAATGGAAATGCCCTAGGTTATACCTTTGCCTTGCGCTTTCCATTTCATCTCCTCCAATGTTGATGCAACATATGCACCAACCAATCACCAAATGATATGATCCACTTCATATCATCACGTGACTGTATTGGTTCATCGATCTTGACCTCACTTGCTCTTCACCGTTGCCTCGGTCCATCGGCGCCAAGTCTTGCTCAAGCTTCACCGTCACACGCGGTCCCTCGCTTCAAAGCCTCCGACTTGCCCTTCACTCTTGCAACCGCTCCATCAAGCCAAGCCTCATCTTGATGTTCTCCGCCTTGGTCACATGACTCCATGTCATGTCTCATATGCAATGAGCTCCTTCATTATCACATCATCACCTGTGGACTAATCTCCTGTGTATCTCACATAAACACTATTAGTCCACCTAAGCTGTCACTCAATTACCAAAACCAAACAAGGACCTTTCAATGGTGGACTTCCTAGAAGCACTTTGTGACTTTGGCTCTAGCGTCAACATTATGCCCAGGGTACTCTATGAAAAATTCTTTACATATCCTTTATCAGAAACAACCATGTATTTGTAGCTTGCAGATCGGACACTAAGTTTCCCAAAGGGAATATTGAAGAACCTCTGTGTCCAAGTTGGTACCTACGTACGCCCCAGCAGACTTCGTGGTGATAGAGACCGGTAATGATGAGAGGGCACCCATCATCTTATGGAGGCCATTCCTAGACACCTCGGGAGCTGTCATCTACGCTAGTGCTGCCAAGATCAGTTTCTACATCAAGGGAAGGAAGGAGACGTTTTCCTTCAGGAACATGACTACACAAATCCCAGAGCAATCTCGACATGAACCAATGAAGAGGTTTAACAGGAGGAACAGGAACAAGCAAGTGTGGACCGAGTCAGCTAAGATGGTCACTGCAGTTCAAGGAGGTCAAGATCATCAACTCAAGTCACCATTTCTGACTAAGAAGGACGACCCAGGAATGCCAAGCATTCATTGCTCCATCAATGGATACAACTTCTACAAGACATTTTGCGACACCGGATCGGGCGTCAACATAATGGCCGCAGTCACCTATCGGCTCTTGTTCGGAACCATGCCCTTAAAACCAACATACATTCAGCTCCAGATGGCAAATCAGACTTTTCGAAAGGTTGAAGGTATAGTAACTGATGTCCCTATTAAAATAGACGATCATTTTGTCCATACAGACTTTCAGGTTACTGACATGGGAGAAGATGAGTACGATCCACCCGTCATCCTTGGGAGACCGTTCCTCAACACCGTTAAAGCAATCATCTACATTGGAACTGAAGAAGTTCACATGCACTTTCCCTCAGAGAAGGTACGCCGCTATTTTACTGACCCTAACTATATAGTTGAAGACTCTAAGCAGGTTAGGACAAGAAAAAGACGACGCAACCGCAACCAGAGGAGGCAAATCATCAAGAACGGATGGGCAGACTACGAAGGAGAAGTGGTAAGGTCTGAAGACGTAAAACTTGAATAAAATTATCCTGAGGAGACCGTAGCACCGAGTCAGGTGTGGAGAGAGAAAATAGATATACACGAAGAAGAGGCACCGCCGGAAGCACCGACTACGCCATCCAACGAATCCCAGGATGACTGAGAAAATAGAGAGTCCCGTTCGGAGGACTTAAAAACACCGAACTCCTTGCCAAGAGGTAAACTTGGTAGTTATCTTTTTCTTTTCAATTATTTCAAATAGCTAGATTAGTTAATCATGTTCATACTATCCTAAAAGAAAATAAAAATGTTAAAAATAGTAAGCCCCATGTGAGTATACGAGTGGCATAAAACTCATAAGTACATTCACTGTGGTGGCATAAAAATAAAATAAATAATTTTTTCTGCTCTATAAAAATGAAAATATAAAAATAGAGAGTACATTTATTGAGGAGGCTCAACATGATAAAGGCTAGTTATTTATGCTAACACCTAATCAGTTCCACAAAGCTTTGTTGTCTATTTGAGCTCCACAGAATTCAAGAATCAAGAAGACTAGCAGACGGAGGACATTCTAATCGCTGTCAGGTGCTACCGACTTTCAAATACACCTCTGCCACCTGCTAGCTACATCAGAAGAAATTACGTCAAAATCCAGCTTGGGGGAGAGCACCCCCATTTATCCCGCTAAGTATTTCTATCTACATTTGTACTTATAGTATAAAAATATAATTAACCATGAAAAACCAAAAAAAAAGATTCTGTGCTTATATATATATCCTTTGCTTAGTGTGCTTAATAAATAAATAAAGTGGCTATGTTAAACTGAATCTTAATAATACAACTCTAGCATGGATATGATGAATAGTTGCTCTGCCTAATTTTCAAATTTGAAGTTCTCTCTCTAGTTTAGACATAACTATTATAATTTAAAGCTTGCTCTAAACCTGAACTTGTCGGAAGAGAACTTGATCTGAAGTCTAAGTTGTTAAGAGATATGATATAGGAAGGTTGAGCTTATGTTTATCTGTTCCTAGAGATGTTAGAATTCTAGAGAATTTTATCTTTGAAAATCTTTAAAATAGCACATGATGAGTTCCTGTATGATGAGAGTTTAAATTCCTACCATAGCCATATATACATGCTTGCTAGACTTTGAGCCACATATTTACTTTTTACTGCTTATGAGCATTGAGTGTGGTCAAGCTGTGTAGACCCTTAGGAGCTTGTCATGTGGTTAAATCAAGATACATTTGCACGTTCACTCACACATGCTTCTTCTACTCCAGAAGTACGCATCCACATATATCCACCCATTTCCATCTCCAAAACCACCCAAAAGTATTCTACTCCTAATCTGGGAGAGAATAGCCAAAAACATTTATGTTTTCCCCTGTGAAATAAATGCTCAAGTTATCTTGGTTACTGCCACTTGCTATATTATTTCAGGAGATGAGTGCTCTTAAAAAAAGAGAGAAAAAGATATGTGAGGAAATAAAAAGGGGCAAGTGCCTGGAACCTCGAAAGAAAGAAAAAGTGAAACGAGAGGTAAAAATAGACAAGTGTCCGACAGTAGAATTAGGGGTACAAGATACCTACCTGAGAGGAAAGAAAAAGAAAAATATAGAGCATCTCATTCTCCCCAAAAAGTTTCAAATAAGCAAGAAATGTATGCATCCCCTTAAAAGAGCACAAGTAGAATTAGACTTTCACCATTGTTTTCACCATTATCACCATCATCACCCTACACCATTCATTCGCCACACATGCACATCTTGATTTGACTTATTGACTTGTTTCTCTGGATCCATAGTTTGACTATGCAATAAATGTCTTGTAAGTATGTATACTTTATCTCCCACCTATGAGCTCTAGATATCAAAACCTTATGAGAGTAGGATGAGAGAGAAGGCAATGTCACTGTGCCTTATACCACAAATACCACATATTTTGAGACAAGGCATATACCATCACTGCCTTGGTAAGGATCCAGAAATACCACAAAAGAGTGATTTGAGAGAGTCATACAAGGAATCTCTGAGTTTTATTTGAAAATCTGCAAAAACTCCAGAGCTATAGCTGACCAAGAATAAGAGACATGTCACTTGACTAGACTGTTCTATCTCTTAACTGCTCAAGACAGGAGTGACGGTTACAAGTTCCATGGTAAAAGGCAAAATGAGTAAGTTTTAACTCTTGACGGTTTACTCTAACTGAGAGATGAGACCTCATTTGAAAGCATGTGTACTGTCAACTTTTAAAGGCATTACAACATCTTCTGATCCATCAATGAGATTATCCTTGATCAGGGACGAGCAAGAGGTAAGCTTGGGGGAGTTTGTTGACGGTCCTTAAGTATCAAATATAATCAATAAATAAATAAAGAAAAGGATCCAAATGCAACTGACACCCAGACTTAGGGTTTTATCTAACAAAATTCCACGAGTTTTGGTGTTTGTCTATTTCTGCAGGGGGTTATTAGGAATTATGAAAGAAATGCCCATACGTCAGGTTTACATAGAGATATTAACGTGTCGTGCAATTATCATAAATCTAGAAGAGTCCAGAAGCCACGGGAACGAACGGGAGACCGAACAGGCCCGGGGGCAGGGCCCCCGCCCTCCCCCCTTGGGCGCCCGCCCTGGCCTCGGGGCTAATCAGGTTCAACTTCACGAATCATGCTCCACCAACCTAAAGGATCAAGGAAAACTGTGTGATTAATGTCGGTTTGATCCGACGGCCCATATTCATTTGGAAGGACTATATAAGCAAACCCCAGGCCCCTGGGGGAGAGCACCTCTAAACCCTAATTCATTATTCATCTTGGGAGAAGAAGCCTCTGATCAAGCCCTAGAGCCACCACATCAATTAAATCTCTAGCTTAGCATAGCTACATAGGATTAGAACTAGAAGGAGTCAATCTTCGATTGGTTTCCGGATCTGTCAAGAGGATTCTTGGTAATTCTTCTACTGTTCTTCAATTGTTCATCTTTGTGCTTCAATATTATGAATATGACTTTGTTCTACTTCAATATATTGATTATGACTTTGCTCTACTTGTTTATATTCGCAATTTATATTGTTCTTAGTTTATCATAGTTATATGCTTGGCTTAGTTAGATTGGAATTATATACATGTTTAGGATCGTATAGCGTTTATCCATGTGTAGAGTGGGTAAATGATAAGTATTGTGTAGGCGTGGTGCCTATACCGTATTTATCTGCGATTGTATCCTATATGCCAGATCGCGGGGTAGTTCGTGGTAGTGACAGCTCCATTGATTCTTATATAGTCCCCCTCTCGTGTATAGGGCTGGCAGAGCAACATTATTACAGGGAAGTGATTGCTATGTTTCTCATCTTCCTTGATAATATCACTATGCTTGGGCGTAATCCTGTCTCGCAATGATTGCCAAGTATAATTGCACTAACTATGATATGCTAGACTGTATAGTTGAGAATAACTTAGGAAATATAATTGTAGTTCGTCCTAATTCCATGCTAATGACTTGCTAGAATATCTATTGAGGTGCTTGTCATATTTATATGTGGCTAAGTTATGCTGATCAGATTAATTATCTTTGTCACCATTTATCCCTATATGAAAGAGATAGATAAATGCTCTCAATTATACATGCAATGATAGATACTCAATCCTATATTTCATTCCATAATCAACATTGATGTTTAGCAATCCCTTCCTAAAGGTAAAAATATAAATAACGATACGTGGAATACTTTCCGGTTAAAATGCTACATCAGTATTAATCTATGCGCTTGTAGATCTCATTTATTATTTATTTAGAAGAGCAATTGCATATTTCAATATCGCGTCTCTCATGTCATGCTGGGGATGACAACTTGGCTTAAGTGGCATGAGGGATAGGTTTGGCATTTTTTGGTGCTGTTATCAGAATTAGAAAACTAAGTCTACTTTTGGTAGTGACGTTAAGAATGCCCAACAATCATGATGATGCTTATGTTGATGCAATGCTCATGGTTAACATGCAAGCTAACACTAGGAGTGTTACAGCCCTCCCCCCTTACAAAAATCTCGTCCCGAGATTTGAAAGACGTACCATTTTTCATAGAATGAGGGGTAAGTTACTTGTAAATAGTCTTCCCTTCCCCAAGTGGCATCTCTTTCACTTTGATGGTTCCACAGCACCCTATAAAGTTTAATCACTCTCCCTCGAGTAACCCTTTCCTTAACATCAAGAACTTGTACAGGCTTTTCTTCATATGATAGATCTGATTGTAACTTAAGACCTCTTGTTTCAACTCTTTCGTCAGGTACTCGAAGACATTTGTTAAGCTGAGACGCATGGAATACAAGGAAAATAGCTCTCATTTCTAGAGGTAGTTGTACCTTGTAAGCCACGTTGCCACTCTTCTCGACGATTCGGTAGGGACCCACATACCTAGGGGCGAGCTTTCTCTTGACACCGAAGCGATTCACCCCTTTCATAGATGATACCTTCAAAAACACAAAGTCACCTACTTCAAACTCAAGTGGTCTTCTTCTTCAGTCAGCATAGCTTTTCTGTCTAGCTTGGGCGGCTTCCATGTGTTTCTAGATAACAAGAACTTGCTTTTCAGCTTCCTTGACGAAGTCAATTCCGTAGTACCTCCTTTCACCAGGTTTGACCCAGTTTAGAGGAGTTCTACATTTGCGGCCATACAAAGGTTCGAAAGGAGCCATTTGAATACTCTCATGATAGCTATTATTGTAAGAGAATTCAGCTAAAGGTAGCCACTTCTCCCATGCATCCTTGGAAGAGATGACACATGCCCTCAACATATCCTCTAAAATTTGATTCACACGCTCAGTCTGACCGGAGGTCTGAGGATGGTAGGCTGAACTGTGAACCAACTTTGTACCAAGGAGTGAATGTAAATGTTCCTTGAAGCGAGCAGTGAACTGAGGACCTCTATCAGATAGAATAATGCGAGGCACTCCGTGCAATTTAACTATCTGAGAGAAGTACAACTCAGCATAGTCGGATGGTCGGTATGTAGAATGTACGGGAATGAAATGAGCCGACTTGGTCAAGCAATCAACAATCACCCAAATGGAATTGTGCCCTTTTTGAGTAGGGGGAAGCCCAACCTATGAAGTCCATGCTGATCTCTTCCCACTTCTAACCCGGAATCGACAAAGGTTGCAATAAACCTTAAAGCTTAAGGTGAATTGCCTTTACCCTGCAACAGGTATCACACCTAGCAAAATAAGCTGCTATCTCTTTCTTCATCTTGGTCCACCAGAAACAAGGTTTCAAGTCTTGATACATTTTGCTACTACCAGGATGAATGGACAACTTAGAGGTGTGAACCTCATCTAAGATTTTTTTGCATAGGTCACGGTCTTTGGGTACAACAAGTCGATCATCAAACCACAATACACCTTTCTCATCTACCCTGAAATGCTTGGTGTCTTGCTCTTTCATTTTTCTTTTGATATGGAAGATACCAGGATCAGTCTTTTGGAGTTCTATAATTTGACTCTCTAAAGAACAACCGACTACAATATTATGCAGGACCACAGCATGCAATAGGTTGAAACCTTCCTCTAGGGGAGGTCCATCATGTTGTTTCCGGCTAAGGGCATCTGCTACAACATTGGCCTTGCCTGGATGATAGTGCACTTCGAGATTATAATCCTTTATCAATTCCAACCATCTTCTTTGTCTCGTGTTTAGCTCAGGCTAGGTGAAGATATATTTGAGGCTCTTATGGTCAATATAAATGTGACATAGATTACCCAATAGATAATGCCTCCAGAGTTTCAATGCATGCACAATTGCTGCTAACTCTAGATCATGAGTCGGGTAGTTAACTTCGTGCTTCCTCAGCTGCCGAGAGGCATAGGCAATGACTCGGCCTTCTTGCATAAGTACACAACCTAACCTGATGCCGGATGCATCACAAAAGACATCAAATGGCTTTTCAATGTCAGGCTGTGCCAAAATAGGAGCAGTGGTCAGTAAATGGCGTAAAGTGGTGAAAGCGACTTCACACTCCTGAGACCACTCAAATTGCACATCTTTTTGCAGCAGTTTGGTCATAGGCTTTGCTATCTTGGAGAAGTCTTGAATAAAGCTACGATAATATCCTACTAGACCGAGAAAACTCCGAACCTCGTGTACTGAAGTCGGGGCATCCAATCTAGAACCTCCTGCACGTTTGACGGGTCAACAGAAATACCGTCTTCAGATAGAATATGGCCTAGAGAAGGCACTTTCTTCAGCCAAAACTCACACTTGTTGAACTTGGCATAAAGCTGGTGTCCTCGCAATCTAGTGAGTACAATCCGAAGGTGCTTCTCATGGTCTTGGGCATTTTCAGAATACACCAATATCTCATCGATGAACACCACCACAAACTTATCTAGTTCAGGCGTGAACACCGAATTCATCAGGTACATGAAATGAGCAGGGGCATTAGTCAGACCAAATGACATGACTAGATACTCACACAACCCATACCTGGTAGAGAATGTCGTTTTAGGAAGGTCTTTAGGTCGGATCTTGATTTGATGATATCCAGATCACAAATCAATCTTCGAGAATACTTTAGCCTTGGCTAATTGATCAAACAGAATATCAATGCGAGGCAGGGGACACTTGTTTTTGATAGTCACAGCATTTAGCGGACGATAGTCTACACACATACGTAGAGACTTGTCTTTCTTCTTGACAAAGAGAGCCGGACAACCCCATGGAGAAGAACTAGGCCGAATAAGACCTTTCTCCAGGAGTTCTTGCAATTGCTTCTTTAATTCTGCCAATTCGTTGGGTGGCATCTGATATGGCCTTCTAGAGATAGGTGCGGTACCCGGAATTAGATCAATTTTAAACTCTATGTCTCTGTCCGGACGCAACCCGGGCAGATCCTCTGGAAAGACATCCGGAAACTCACAAACTACAGGAATCTCTGCCACAGTGAGTGGTCTGATAGCATTTGTAGTGTGACGGATGTCGTCATTTTTGGGAAGTTGGACTAAGAAAGCTTCTTTACTATTAGGCTCCCTCAACATGACTACCCTTGTCGAGGTATCTATTAACATCCCATTATTACTCATCCAATTCATTCCCAAGATAACATCTATTCCCAAGCCCGGTAAAATTACAAGATTTGCTGAATACTTACGACCTCCAATAGCAATATGCACATCCTTCACTAACTGGTTTGTGGAAACTTGATTCCCAGCAGCACTAATGCAAAATTTGCCATTGTCAAGATCAACTACATGCTGTCCATGCTTAGATGAGAATGCTTGACTCATAAATGAATGCGAAGCTCCGAAATCAAACAAGACAATTGCAGGGTGTTGATTGACAAGAAACATACCAGCCGTAACCACTTCACCTTCGGGTATTTCTTCAATGGTGGTGTAGTGCACTCGGCCGGTACGGTTATTAACCCCAGTTGTAGAATTCCTCTTAGGATAAAGGCAATCCCTCGCCCAGTGACCAACTTGTTTGCAGTTAAAGCAGGGACGATTATCAGGGGGAGTTTTGGGACTCCCTTGACCTATGGCACCTCTGGGAAGAGCAACCGTGAAGGACTTGCGAACTCCCATCTTCACGTTTGACTTCTTCTACGGTGGCCTATACCTTGTCACGGCATTGGGTGGGCGATAGGCTGGCTTACTTGTCGCCAGAGCCTTGGACTCTGAAGCACCCGCTTCATAGGCCCTCTTGCGGTTCTTCGATGCAGCATAGATAGCGTTGGAGTTTTCCTAGGTCAATGCATCACTCACAAACTCATTGAAGGTGGTACTCTTCTTACCAGCCATATTCTTGGACAGCTTGGGCCCAAGTCCTCTCTTGAAACTAGCAAGCTTCTTAGCATCAGTGTCAACAAATTCAGTAGCATAACGAGACAAGTTATTGAAATCATTTAGATACTCAGTCAAACTTTTAGTGCCCTGAGTTAAGTTCATTAACTCGGTATGCTTGATTGTCATTAAGCCCTACGGAATATAAGTGTCCCTGAAAGGAGTTTTGAACTGCTCCCAGGTTACAACAGCACTGGCAGGCAAACTAGTCCTATAATGGCTCCACCAAACACCGGCTTTGCCTTCCAATTGGTGTGATGCATAATCCATCTTCAGTTCCTCAGTCACTCTCAATAAGTGGAACTTCTGCTCGAGAGTGTTGAGCTATTCACCAGCTTCCAGAGGTTCAGAGGCCTCCTTGAAAACCGGCGGCCTTGTGTCCTGAAAATCCTTGAAGTTGCTATACTGATTCGCTTCTCTGCCTTGGCGAGCATGGCGACCACCCCGGTTTTACTGTGCCATGGTTTGCATAGCTTCATTGAGCGTCCGCTGGCCCTCAACAAGAGTTGCTATGAGCTCAGCCGGCGTAGGCAGGGGAGGAGGTGGTGGTGGCGGCACCTCATTATGGTCGGAGTGAGTGTTGCGAGCCATCTGCACAAGGCACACCAAGTGATCGTTTAGGATGACAGAAATGATTGTCATAAATCTTGATTGATGCCATACGGAATTTACTGAAATAAATCCACATAATACACGGCACAATAATCCATTTACAACAAGTGAATATCATCCACGATATTGGTTACACTCGCAATCATTCACAACCACAGGATTTCACAGGGATTAAAGACATCACTGGAAATTTATTCAAGCTCAACATAGATATGGAGCATCCCACATAGGTGCATAGGGTTACACAGAGTCATTGTCACAACTTAAGTCTTACAGGAAGGGCACCATGGCCAAATACATAGAGTCTCAACTGGAAATTCAGATTACACGACCAATACATAAGGAGGTGGAAACTAGTACATAAATTTGGAACCCATTTCTAAACTACAGATCTTACTCAGGTTCTCCATTCGAGACTACACCATCATCCTGATCTTCCTCACTGGGGTCCTCTTCATGATTAATGGGGACAGGGTGTGGGATAGGATTTATGATATTATTCAGGTGATGGACATCTAACTACAGCTCAGCAATCCTATGGATCAGCTCTTCCTCCCTAATCTTAGCTTGGAACAAAGCTCTAACTCTAGCAACCTCTCTATTTTCAGCCAAGCGCATAGCCTCATCTCGCTCTCTAGTCATTTGCATCAGGCGCGCTTGGGCTTCATTGAGCCCTCTAACTGCATTTTCGACTTGGATGCGGCGGGCTTGCAAAGCGGTATGGTAGTTTTGAATTTCAGCTTGTGCATCACTAAAGGCTTTGCGGTGCTGGCGCACGTGCTTGCGCAGTTTGCGCTGCCCAACTTGAGCTTGCTGAAGTGCTAGCATGGCTTCTATGTAGGTGTCTTGGCGCACATAGTACAACTTGAGTTCCGCCAGCATGACACTCATAGCAGGGCTAGACCTATATCCTAGTATGGTTTCTCTCATCTCCAGGGACTCAGCTCCTATCTAGGATACAAAGGTGTCAGTTACACTCACTCTAGGAAAAGATCCAGTTGGGCCATTAACTAGCTCATCACCATAGTCTTGGCATATTTCTAATAGCACTTCTTAGGCTGCTACTTGGGCACCCTCCCAGGGAGTTTGACCATCGGATTCTACTATCCATCCTAGCCACTGTGGGTTACTTGGACAAGGAGAAACTGTAATTTGGACATCTACCCAAGGCAAAGATCCTGCATGCTCGGCCTCTGTCCAAGTGTACTGAGGTGGTTCCTCATATCCCATTGAACTTAGCACCCTCCACAACAAGGTAGGTGTGCCAAAAATGTCCAGAAAAGTCTCACTTGCATGTGGGCCTGCCATCTGTATGAAAGACCACAACTTTGAGTAAGGAAGATTAATTACAGGAGAAGGTAATTAGGTACAAGTTTCAAAATTACAAGAATTAAGTAGTGCGTGAGGAATGCATGAATGATTCATGATGCATGCACGTTCCATAGGTCCTTACCATTCCTAGGAAGAAATTTCTAGCGGTATAGTCGGTGGCATACATACGTGCTCTCTTTATATGTAACTACACGGTCTACACGTTTCTTTGTTAGTGTACCTGCAGAAAATTTCATTTCAGCCCAACCCCACAAGAGTATATAAGTATAAATGAAAGTCTAATCATCTATAACCAAGCTAGGTACTCGGATATATATCCCTAAACATATATCGCAGCACGCTACCCATGTGAATACACCCATATATACACCAAATATGTATACACGGCTGCACCAATGTTGACACTTCTTAACGCAACCACCGGATATCGGCGACGGCGCCAGAAGTGCCCTGGTAGGGTAACTCTATTTACTATTGGATAATTCCGCAAGCGCACAGAATGTACCGCTGTAGCACTTCACCAAGGAGTATTCCAAGGTATCGTAATTTATATTTTCCCAAGGGAAAGCGGCTAAGTGTGTTTAACAAAAAGGGGAATGAGATTCCTTGAGTTGTCTAGTATCAACTAGTGAATAAGGGTGGTAAATAACGAATAGGAAGGGTAGTGGTGAATCCAAGGTCCTATGCTAAAGGTAAATGGTAGAGTTAGCTAGGTGGGAGGACAACGAGTGAGTAAAGGACTCCTATGTATCTAACTTAACTTCTGTGACTTACTTTAATAGATAATTGCCTTAACTACGCTAGAGCCTTACTAACTGTGTGCGAGGGATAGCCGAGCTGGTAAGACGCTTAGAAGGTTTTTCACCTAACCCCTTACCGAAAGCGACTATTGGGCTTATGGACGCCTTACCTTTTAAGAACTAGCCTGTACGTGAGGAGAACCTAATGCCGCCCACGATCTGTCACCTACTAGGGAGTGCGCTCCTACTTTCCGTTCAAGCCAGCGGTAATCAAAGGTAATCTTAAGTATGAGCACCACGCTCACACTTAATCCTACAACTCTAACTAGTTGCAGCTAGCTAGAGCTCCTATACAAGATAGGACGATGATGCACACACAGGAGTGGTTACAGGTCACTAACTTCACTAAGACAACTATATTACTAAAGTAAATGCACAACAAGACTAAAAGACTTGCACTAAGTAAGAACTCAGTAAAGTAAAGTAAGAATAATATATTAATAAAAGGAAAGTCTTACAAAAGTAGAAAGGTACAAGAGCTATACCAGACTCTCCAGAAGACGACTCCGACTTCTGGAGACCCCAAGCTTCGCTCGACTCGACTCTAACTCCCACTCTAGACTAACTACTACTCTACTTGTATGCTTGGAACTTGTAATGCACTTGGCCTTGGAATTGCACACTTGAAATGAAGGGTGGAGGCTGCCTTTTATAGAGGGAGATGGAGTAGGGGTTACTCCATCACCACGTCATCGATCCGCGTGACATCTTCTCTCCACCCTTGGATCAAACCGACCTCACAACCGCCATTTGATCAACGGCAGGGGCAAAACAACATGTGGGACATGTGGGGAAGGTCGGTGGGAGGCCACCGACCCTGGAACCGCCTTTGATGTGGGGTCGGGCGACCCCACTTCGGGGCCTCTGGGCCCACCAGCAGTGTCCACAGGGGTCCCTTATGTCGGTGGACTAGGTGGCACACCTGGGTCCCACCAAAGAGGGGTCGGGCGACCCCCTCCCTGTGGGCCCAGGGTGTCACCTGTTGTCCCCTCGATCTCCTCTTGATGATTCTGATGTTGGCTTTGTCAAATAATGTCTTGAATTTGTTGTTCCTGCATAAACAAGCTAAGAGTACAAGTGGAACTAGTTATGGATAAAATATGTTCATGTCATGTCATTTCCCCTTGCAACCGAGGCATGTTGACGGTGTTTTGTATGTGGATTTCTATGGTATATCCACCGTCAACAAGATCCCCCAAGCTTAACCTTTGCTCGTCCCGAGCAAACAATCAAACTTAGCCTCGGTGGATCAGGTATTGTTACTATGTTCACATTTCAAGAGTACCATGTGTACAATAAAGTTCTTCTCTTTGCATGAAAAATTTAGCTATGTAAACTTACCCCTATTACCTTAGTCCCTTATGGGGCTTATGGCTTTTCCTTTGTCTTAGGTGGTTGAGAGACAGAACAGTTTGACTTGAGCACTAACTTTCTCATTCTTAGCAAGTTTCATATCAGAGGTTTTGTGATATTTTCAAAAGAAAGCTTAAATGTTCCTCTTATGGTTCTCTCATGTCACTCAAATGGTGTATGATTCCTCACCAAGGCATATGGTAAGAGTTGCCTTCTCTATTTCATCCTATTTCTAAAAGGCTTATGTGGAGTTCAAGGTAGGGATGAAAGGAGATAGCATACTTACTTTGCATATATTGCGAAGTCAAAGCTCGGATCCTTGAAGAGAAGTGTCATACTCCCAGATCAAGATGTGCAAGTGTGATATATGGTGGACTAGGTTGCTCCTTTATTTGATAGACTCTCTATGTATTGAGACATGGCTAGCATTTTTTTCTTCTTTTTTTATATATATATATATATGAGCTTTCATGTGCTCAATTTTCTTTTTCTGTGGACTTGCGTATGTCCATCTTTTTATTTCATTTTGCCTAGCCTTTTGATGTCTCATTTACCAAATAATGCTTAGAGAGATGTTCTAACATTTAGAGTATGGAGCAACCTATTTAGTGGATGCGAAATACATGTGGTTGCGTACTTCCAGTGTAGAAGCAGCATATATATATGTGGTGTGTATGTGATCTTGATCTTAGGAGCATGAAAAGTCTCTTAACAAGGGTCAACAAGACTTGACGACACTCAACACAAAGCAAATAGCTTATGTGGAAAGATTGCAATTATGTAAAGTAGATATGGCTGTGGTAGGAATTCATCACCATTGAGGAACAATTAAGGTTTTGATCATTTTAAGAATAAATCTCTGATAATCATGCATGCTTAGAAAAATATTATAGTAGCTCTTGTCTTACTATCTCATGTCCCACAACAACTTAGACTTAGTTCTAGCACTTGCAACCCACAAAGTTTTTAGGTTCATGGCCGTTTAAGTGAGCTAAGTGATCCATACTTAGAGAAATACTAAGTTGTATACTAGGTACTAGAGAAACATTAACAAGCAACTAGTCATCATTTCCATGAGGGATATAAACATACATGAAGCATATATGCTAAAGGGAAATGCTAATAAATATTTATTTATTTTTTTTAAGTAAGAATGATAAAATGCATGAAAATAAATAGGATAGAATACTTACCTTAGTGGGGGAGAGGATCTCCCCCAAGCTAGATCTTCGCTCACTATGGTGGCGGGAAATTTTGGTACAATCCAACCCAGCGTTGTGCGTCTTCCTCTCGCACACGTCGGATATGTTGGCCGTTTTGTAACGCCAGTTGCAATGTTGCTTCTTGCCCAATCTGCAATTCGCCCATGTCATTAATGAGACTGTCCATACTTGTGGGCTGGTGACGCCTAGCCCTGTCCCTTGGGCGTGGAGTGCATTGTGGAGGTAGACCCATGGAGTCTGAAGCATCCACTGACATCGCTTCATCGCCCTCTTCAACGTCATGGTGCGAGGATCCTCCTTGCTCCATCTGGGCGGCTTGCATCATCCTTCTTGTCACCCTGCGTGTCCCTGCAACATCTGGACTTGCCACTCGGGCTAGTCTAATGGTAAGTGTGCGGACCCCATACAACCGGCGCCTCGCACATGGGAGAGGAATTTCGGTTGTATAGCCCGGATAAATCATTTTAAGTTCACCATTTGGATCTCTTATGAGCATGTTAGCATTGATAAAGAAGTTCTCATCTACCACTCCTCTAACATAGCCAATGTCTTCAAAATAATGTGATTCAAGTAATCCAAAAGTATCGGCTATTCGAGTAATAAAGGATGTGAAATAGATGGGCTTCCCATACTCAATAGAGTTAAGCCAATAGTTCACTAGCAGTTTCACAGGGGAGACCTTGATTTTACTAACCATGGCATAGAGAATTTTAAGTTCATCATCAATTAAAGTATCAGTTCCCATGCCAGGATATAGAGTGCACATGATCCAGAAGTGAAGAAAGCGCAAGGTTGGATTATGGATTTCAATGGGAGTAGGATTTGAACAATCATTAGAGCCAGAAATTGCTTTCCAGAATCTAATTTTATCGAACATTCTAGTGGCATGATCTAGATCAAGTTCACATTCATGTTCACACCCTAAAGCAGTGTTTAGCAAACTCCAATTTAATTGATGTTCTTGCTCACACATGCGAAAAGATATTCCATTATTTGTGAGTTTTAGGGTGCATAGAAATTCCTTAGCAAGCAATTCTTTTCCAAATTCAGGCACTTGCCAAAAACTACTCCAACCAATTGCTCTAAACACCTTATCGAATTCAACATCCATACCTGTGCGGGCCAAAAGGTCTGGATCGATGATGCTAGTGTGTAGGAAGAGACCCTCTCGGATGATGTAGTACCTTTGCAACTCTTCTTGGCTTAACATGAGGCCGCTCTCGGGCTCTCTCATCCTTGATGGAGGCTCGTAGGGTACCATCCCATGGTAACCTTCTTCTTCCTCCCTTCCATGAGCATGGTGAGAGCCTTGAGAAGAGCTCTCACCCTTTGCTTTCTTGAACTTGCCGAAGATATGCTTCTTCATCCTCCTACACAAGTGAGGCAAACCAAGCTCCTACTACTACTACTATGCAAGGGGAATCTTTTTGGGTTTTTGTTTTGATGACTATTTCTAAACTAAACTTGAGAAATGGCTTGTAACAAAGAGAGAAGAGAAAGGATTGTGAGCTCGAAATGGTTCTGGTGGTTTTGGGTGTGGAGTTGAGCTCACAATGCTGTGGTATTTATAGGGGGAGAAGGGCAAGTAGTGGACCCACAATATAGGGGTCGGCCGACCCCCCCTAGAAGCACTTTGAATTTGAACTTAGCTTTATACAGGGAACCATTCTGCATGCTTTCAAGATTTTGCAGAGATGGTCCAAAATGGGGGTCGGCCGACCCCCATCCTAGCCCCTCCTCCACTTTAAACATTGTGTCATTGATTGTCCAGAAAAGTAAAGGCTAGGTGTGGACCAAAAGTTTTCAAATTGTTTCTGAGATTCCCTGTTTTAGTGCTTTGTGAAAGGTAAAAGATGAATGGCAAAAGTGGAGACATGTCTAAAGTGATTCCTATGGACCATGGGAGCACTCAAGCATGCCTAGGTGACCACTTTGCAGAATTTAAGCTAGTGGAGTGGTCCCAAAAGAATCAAAGATGAAAGGAGCATCTTATGACTAAAGTAAAGGATCAAGGGACCACTCTTTTTCAAACTTTAGCTAGTGTTACAAGCATAGGACTCCATTGTGATTCAAATGGTGGCCAGCAGGAAGCAAGTGGGGCCAATATGGGGGTCGGCCGACCCCCACATTGGAGCTCCCAGAGCATCCAAGTGCTGGGTTGGAACCTCTATGACTAGCAAGGTTGAAATGTGGTGAAGTGGGCCCCAAGGTGGGGTCGGGCGACCCCCCTTTGGGAGCTCCAGCAGCTCAAATTTTTATGACAAGTTATTCTCAAGATTTTATTTATTATGGCTAAACATTTTGTCGAAATAAGATATGCAAAATTCAAAGTAAGAATGCAATTGAAAAGTGAATAGTAGAAATTGAAATGCAGAAAATAAATATGGGATAACTACTAATTTACCTTATCAGCAAGGGCTCCATGTTTTAGGTCCGTAGAGCAGGACCTCTCCATCTTGTTCATCCTTCGGGTGCATCAGAAGGTCCCGGAGACGTGGACCTTGATTGCACCTCTTTCTCCCGCCATACTTGCTTGGTATTGATTTTTGGTTCAGCAGGTTCCTCTTCTTTCTTTTCGGCCCTTTTAGCCGACTTACCTCTCTTGTCCCTTCGGCGTCGGATGTGGCGAGGCTTAGTCGGAGGTTCTTTGTCCTTCACCTGCATGTTAGCTTTATAACCATTGAATGGACATTTTACCTTCCATCCTGGGAATTGGAGGTGAATCTGGCCGGACCCCACATAGATGACTGCATTGACCGTGTTGAGGAATGGCCTTCCCAAGATGATCGAGACATCATTATTGGATCCCATATCCAAAATGATGAAGTCGGCAGGGACGTAGTCGTCTTGGACCTTTACCAGTATGTCCCTTGCCAACCCCTCAGGGAACCTGATCGTCTGATCTGCCATCTGCAAACGAACAAATGTGGGGTGCAAAGGCCCCCCTAGCAAATTATCATAAGTTACCTTGGCCATGATGTTGACACCCGATCCAAGGTCGCAGAAGGCGTTGTGGAAGACTTGCGGTCCGATCTCACAGGTGATGGTCGGCAGGCCTGGGTCGTCCTTCTTGGTGATGAAGGGCGAATCCAGAAGATAGCTCCAGTTGGATTGTACCGGAGGCTTACCGAACCTCGTAGTAACTAGTTTAACTCCTTCAATTGGGTCCTCGGGTTTCCCTGGGATCTTACCTTGCTCGAAGGTTGGGACAGCTGCTGCTAATTGAGCTAATTGTGTTTCTAGCATTTTGTTAAAGCTCAACTGATTTTTCATAGCAGAGTTAAAGCTATCCAACTTTTCACTTAAGTTTTCAAGGATCTTATCATTAGCCATCATTTTCTTGTTAATGCTATCATTGATTTTAGATTGGCCTAAGACAAGATCTCTAAGAGAAGGTTGGTTACCAAAAG
Source organism: Sorghum bicolor (assembly GCF_000003195.3). Lineage (NCBI taxonomy): Eukaryota > Viridiplantae > Streptophyta > Magnoliopsida > Poales > Poaceae > Sorghum > Sorghum bicolor. Next base: position 42,512,812 of record NC_012871.2, read on the forward strand.
AATTATTGAAATTTTGATTGTAACCATTACCTTGATTACCTTGGTAGAAGGGGCGCGAGTTTCATTGCTGTTGTTGGGGCCGGTACCCATTGTTGTTGTTGTTGATGAAGCTCACTTCCTCCTTTGTTTCGGGACAATTGTTTCCCGAATGATCATCTCCTCCGCACACTTTGCACCATGAATCAGATTCAATGGCCCGTGTAGTGGCGTAAGGTTGAATGGTCTCTTGCTTGGAACTTTCTTCCATCTTCTTCATTAAGAGGTCCATCTTAGCAGAGAGCATGTCCACCTCATTCAAGGCATGGACACTTCTTCTCTTGGGTTGGAGGCGTTCCTCATTCCATCCCTGGTTTATAACCATCTTTTCAATGAGGTCCTTGGCATCCTTGACATTGTGTTGCAAGAATGCTCCTCCAGCGGCAGCATCAAGGTGACTACGGGCCAAACCGGTCAGGCCATGGTAGAAACCTTGGATTAGGAGCCACTCCTCTATCCCATGATGAGGACAGGCGCGAATGTACTCCTGCAGACGTTCCCATGCTTCGGGAATCGTCTCATCCGCTTGCTGTTGGAAGCTGGAAATCTTTCCACGAAGGGCGCTGGTCTTGCCCATCGGAAAGAACTTCTTGAGAAATGCATTGGCGCACCTCTCTCACGTGGTCACTTCACCCTTGTTGGCGTAGAACCATTGCTTCGCCTTCCCCAATAACGAGAATGGGAAGAGGCGAAGACGGATGGCGTCTGCGGCGACATTCTTGATGGTGAAGGTGCCGCACACCTCCAAGAAGTGTTGGAGATGGGCATTGGCATCCTCGTGTGGCTTTCCACACAAGGGATTGGCTTGCACCATATTGATAAGCGCAGGCTTCAACTCAAAAGTCGCATCTCCCAAGTTAAGCTGCGGACCCGTGGCGACATTGTCAGCCGACGGCGCAGAGTACTCAGAGATGGTCTTCTGGGCCATAGCTTCTTTGATAACCGGTGCAGATACTCCTTCCTCTAACGGATTCAGGTTCGAGATGAACCTTTGAGGTGGAACTTGACGACGTCTAGTTCTCCTCAACAGTTGCTCAGGATCTTCAACGAAGTTTGACGGCAATTGGAAACCGCTCATACACTGTCAGGCTTCACAATAAAGGAAGACAAGACAAGTGATGGGTTATCCCTATCACTACTTGATAACTAGCAAACTCTGGATTCTCTTTTTGTTAAAACTCTTAGACAGACGCTCTCCCCGGCAACGGCGCCAGAAATGCTTGTTGACACTTCTTAACGCAACCACCGGATATCGGCGACGGCGCCAGAAGTGCCCTGGTAGGGTAACTCTATTTACTATTGGATAATTCCGCAAGCGCACAGAATGTACCGCTGTAGCACTTCACCAAGGAGTATTCCAAGGTATCGTAATTTATATTTTCCCAAGGGAAAGCGGCTAAGTGTGTTTAACAAAAAGGGGAATGAGATTCCTTGAGTTGTCTAGTATCAACTAGTGAATAAGGGTGGTAAATAACGAATAGGAAGGGTAGTGGTGAATCCAAGGTCCTATGCTAAAGGTAAATGGTAGAGTTAGCTAGGTGGGAGGACAACGAGTGAGTAAAGGACTCCTATGTATCTAACTTAACTTCTGTGACTTACTTTAATAGATAATTGCCTTAACTACGCTAGAGCCTTACTAACTGTGTGCGAGGGATAGCCGAGCTGGTAAGACGCTTAGAAGGTTTTTCACCTAACCCCTTACCGAAAGCGACTATTGGGCTTATGGACGCCTTACCTTTTAAGAACTAGCCTGTACGTGAGGAGAACCTAATGCCGCCCACGATCTGTCACCTACTAGGGAGTGCGCTCCTACTTTCCGTTCAAGCCAGCGGTAATCAAAGATAATCTTAAGTATGAGCACCACGCTCACACTTAATCCTACAACTCTAACTAGTTGCAGCTAGCTAGAGCTCCTATACAAGATAGGACGATGATGCACACACAGGAGTGGTTACAGGTCACTAACTTCACTAAGACAACTATATTACTAAAGTAAATGCACAACAAGACTAAAATACTTGCACTAAGTAAGAACTCAGTAAAGTAAAGTAAGAATAATATATTAATAAAAGGAAAGTCTTACAAAAGTAGAAAGGTACAAGAGCTATACCAGACTCTCCAGAAGACGACTCCGACTTCTGGAGACCCAAGCTTCGCTCGACTCGACTCTAACTCCCACTCTAGACTAACTACTACTCTACTTGTATGCTTGGAACTTGTAATGCACTTGGCCTTGGAATTGCACACTTGAAATGAAGGGTGGAGGCTGCCTTTTATAGAGGGAGATGGAGTAGGGGTTACTCCATCACCACGTCATCGATCCGCGTGACATCTTCTCTCCACCCTTGGATCAAACCGACCTCACAACCGCCATTTGATCAACGGCAGGGGCAAATCAACATGTGGGACATGTGGGGAAGGTCGGTGGGAGGCCACCGACCCTGGAACCGCCTTTGATGTGGGGTCGGGCGACCCCACTTCTGGGCCTCTGGGCCCACCAGCAGTGTCCACAGGGGTCCCTTATGTCGGTGGACTAGGTGGCACACCTGGGTCCCACCAAAGAGGGGTCGGGCAACCCCCTCCCTGTGGGCCCAGGGTGTCACCTGTTGTCCCCTCGATCTCCTCTTGATGATTCTGATGTTGGCTTTGTCAAATAATGTCTTGAATTTGTTGTTCCTGCATAAACAAGCTAAGAGTACAAGTGGAACTAGTTATGGATAAAATATGTTCATGTCATGTCATTTCCCCTTGCAACCGAGGCATGTTGACGGTGTTTTGTATGTGGATTTCTATGGTATATCCACCGTCAACAAGATAAGTGGAACTAGTTATGGATAAAATATGTTCATGTCATGTCATTTCCCCTTGCAACCGAGGCATGTTGACGGTGTTTTGTATGTGGATTTCTATGGTATATCCACCGTCAACAACCAACTACCCACAATTAAGTACCTTCATATATACATGTGTGTAACATGTAAATATTCCAGTAACCACAGCTAACACTCCCCTAGACCGACGGTTGGATGGTCATGCTCTCACAGCTCACACTTACCATACCGTAGAGGCATGTAGATCCATACATTACCACTCAAGCAAGTGGCATCCAAACAATTTCACGCCGTATGGACAACGAAAGAAAAACAAACATTGCTTACCATGGCGTAGAGGTATATGATCCATTCATTACCACTTAAGTAAGTGGCATCCATATTATTACACGCCATATGGACGACGAAAGGAAAAACCCCCTTGTTAGTAGTATTAAGCGACCTAGAAGTCCTTAAGCGGGCATAAAGGGTATGACCACTAGCATGGTATATTTTGTTCAACCATTTTAAGACAGCCCTATGTATAGTCTAATTTGCAGTCAGTTATACACTCTGCAGAGGTGTGCACTTTCACTCTAAGTCATTATTCCCATTTGCCTAGGGTCGCGACTCCCCAAAACACTACCTAGGTGAGCAGGCAGGGTTTCACTACGAGACCTTTCACAGGGTCCAACTAATAAGGTTCCACTCGTAAGTTTTTGCCAGGGTGCGCGGCAGCCGTGACCATAGCAATGGGACCCCGAGCTAACCGACCTCTTAATATGAATACCCAAGCTACTTCCTTACGCCTACTTGGAAAGTAACACCCTACCAGCGGAGGTCCTAATAATTAGTCAAGCCTGAGCCATATGGCTTGGAGCTGCACTGTATGTCCAAGGGGGCCGCTCCATGACAAAGTCCTTACAGAGAGCAGAGACGGGTACGCCTGGCAACTGGGCCAACCAACAGTACCCGCTCCCTCATTCCTCAACAAACCATGATGCTCGCAAGCACCGCAACATCTCCGTCACCGTAGTGACCATTATCCACCATTGAAGCATTAGTCATCATTGAAGAATTCATTAGGCAAAATTTTTACTGTTATTATTATATAGATTAGAGGAGTAGAGCTGCTAAGCATAACTACTGTTCATTATACTACCCATGTATAAACCCAGGTGTACAAGGAATATAGTAGAGGGCTTGTCATGTCCTTAGGGTTTGCAGTATTAAGACACATGCAGTGGAAAGTAAATGTATTTAAAGTTCATAGGTACAATATGATAAAAGGTGCCTGCACTTGCCTTTATTCCTAATGTATATCTGCTTAGAATTCTTTGGCTTCTATCTTCTGATCTTTAGCTTCTACTGCAACTGTTGGTCCTCAGCTCCTGATCTTCACTATTGACGAACCATGCTTCTTCTACTCGTAGCAACCAAGCAACACAAACAGACAAACAAACAATCATGACTAAGAACAAACGACAATCACGAGGAAGGCTTAGAAAGAGAGCATTAAATGACACGGCTTGTTGCTACGATCGAGACAGTGCAAGAACGATTGAGAACGAAGCTATAGTTAATCGGACACAACTTTTGAGGTTCGAAGTGTAACGGAGAAGACGACTATACGCTGGTCGTATTTTATTTAATAAAAGAAGGTGATAGACTTTTTAAAGAAATATCTCAAAGTTGAATTAACCAGATTATAAAGAATTATAAAAGCTGGAGTTAAACTTTAGTCATAATCTAATTACAAACCATTCTACATCATTTAAGTCACTTTACTATTTATAATTAGAAAACAAGGAATTTGTGACATAAGTTATACAAAGTATTGATAAAATGAGATTAGATTAGGTAGGTCACAATTAAGAAAGCATTTATGTTGGTATTAATCATACTAATATTTGTTTATGAAAAATCAAAGTTATAAACATAAGTTGCTTCTCTAGATTAAAAGGGCATTTATTTAGGCATTAATCATTTTGTATTTATGGTTAAAACCTAAATGGTCAAACGAGGTAACTATTAATGCTAAAGTGTAGCTTACGATGATACGAAACTTCGCGACAAGAACGGGCTCAATCCGAATTAATACGCGGATTCTATGGCCAAAACTAGGTCAGTGGCAAAACTGTGAATAAACAAAACTACTTTTCATATTTTAAACAAATCAAAACTGAATTTGAAAAGCATTTTGGACAAAATCTATGAATACCAACGGATCTAGGGGCTAAACAGCTAAAATCTGGACCTAAACCTAATTACTTTTTAATAGGGATGGACTACGAGTTGATTCTTACAAAATGTAGGGGCCTTTCTGTAAAAACGCTAGGGCTAACTGCGCCCTGCCTGTGGACCAGCCACACGGCGCTTCGGGATAGGCGGGTCCATGGCAGGGGCTGTGGACCGGGTGCGGCCGCTGCGGTCCACCGGTCCACCGTGGACTGGGGCTGAGCCGGGTGAACGCGCGGCGAGGGGGAGGCGCCTAGCCACGGCGGCACCATGGCCGCGCGTCTACGGCTCGCCATGACGGCGCTGTGGTGCACCGGAGGTCATGCCGAGGGCACCATCATGCTCATTCCGGCAAGGCGAGCGCGATGCGCGCGGCTACAGGGACAGGAAGTGGCCGAGAAGGTGGGTGCGCATGGCGGGGCGGCTCGGCGGTGGCCGTAGAACTCTGGCGAGCTCGTTCGCGCAGCACAGAGGGGGAGGGAGGAAGAGAAAGGCACCAGCATGATCCTCACCTTGTTGCGAAGCTCGGGTAGGTGTTCTCGCTGGCGTGGACGAGGTAGCGGGGAAGACCAGCTTCGGCGGCTTCCAAGCTCGGGGCGCGGCAATGGCAGCAGCGTGGCTAGTGCATGGATGACGGCAGCGGCTACCCTAGGGTTTAGGGAGGTGCGTGGTGTTGGGGTATTTTAAACGCAAACAGAAAAATCCGCAAGCGCACGGATACCGATGTAGCCTTCACTCGGGAGTATTCCAGAGTATCGATTTTCCACAGAGAACGTGAGTGTACTAATTAAGATCCAAGATCGCCCAAGGATAACTATATGATTATTTTTGGTGGGAAGAGAGGAAGTTTCCTGAGAGTTCTCTAGTTGATCTAAGAATCAAGAATTACTTCAAGATTATCTATATCGGGACATCAGAGCACTAACCACAGAAAGAGATGAGAAGGGGGCTAGGAAGGTCAAACTACGGTCCTACAAACACCGATCCGAACGTGGTGGAATACGTCGACCGTTAGGGCTGTCACTACCCTAAGGCTACCACAACAATCCGCAGGATTGGGTGCAATTCCAGGTAATTGCAAGACTAAACACCACGTCTAATCTATTAATTACTACTCTAGCGTTATAAAGACTAGAGCACTTGATGCAAGCGGGAATCTAATAAATAACTTGAATGTAAATAAAAGTAATTAGAGAACTTAGGAGTTATGAGTTGAAGAACCTGGAGAACGATGAAGAACGAACCAGTTGCTGCAAAAGTACAATGTTGAGGAAGATCCGACAGATCCGGCTCCTCCTCCGCTCTCCTCTTCTCTCTCCCTATTTTCTAGATTACAACTAGAACTAACTAGAACTAGAACTAGAGGAACTAGAACTAGAACTAGATGAACTAGAACTAGATCTAGATGAACTAGAGCTAGAACTAGAAGAACTAGAGGGATCCTCTCTACTTGGATGAAGAATTGAAACCCTAGCTTTGATTCTGTAGAAGAGGTATGATCTCCAGGGGCCAGGGGGTCTGGTTTTGTAGTCCCTTCAAGTGAATCTGGGCCGTCGGATCAAACCGACATTGATTGAACGGTTATTGTTGATCCTTTAGGTCGGTGGAGCAATATCCCGAAAGAGAGTCCTGATTGGACTCTGGCTGAGGGCGGGCGCCCAGGAAAGGAGGGCGGGCGCCCTGTCCCTGTGTCCTCTCGGCCTCCGCTTCGGTCCCGTGGCTTCTGGAGTCTTCTAGATGGTAGATAATTGTGCGGCACGTTAATATCTCTATGTAAACCCGACGTGTGGGCCTTTCTTTCGTATTTCCTCATAACCCCCTGCAGAAATAGACAAACACCAAAACTCGTGGAATTCTGTCACATAAAACCCTAAGTCTAGGTGTTGGTTGCATTTAGATCCTTTTCTATGATTAGTTGATGGTTAAATGTGAGCACTAAGGACCGTCAACAAGCTCCCCCAAGCTTAACCTTTGCTCGTCCCTGAGCAAAGATGAACTCAAGAGTTTCTGCAGTGGTTTCATGCCTTATAGATACACATGCATTCAAACAAGATCTCATCTCTGGTTAGAGTAAACTGTTAAGACTTAAAACTTACTCATTTACCTTTCACCATGGGACTTGTAACCGTCACTTCTGTCTTGAGTAGTTAAAAGATAGAACGGTCTAGTCAAGCGCCATGTCTCTTGTTCTTTGATTAACTATAGCTCTGGAGTTTTTGTAGATTTTCAAATAAAACTCAGAGATTCCTTGTATGACTCTCTCTAGTCTCTCTTTTGTGGTATTTTTGGATCCTTACCAAGGCAGTAAAGGTGTATGCCTTCTCTCAAAGTATGTGGTATTTTTGGTATGAGGCATAGTGACATTGCCTTCTCTCTCACCCTACTCTAATAAGGCTTTTGATATCTGGAGCTCATAGGTGGGAGATAGCTAATACATACTTACAAAACATTTATTGCATAGTCAAACCATGGATCCAGAAGAACAAGTCAATAAGTCAAATCAAGATGTGCATGTGTGGCGAATGAATGGTGTATGGTGATGATTGATAACAATAGTGAAAGTCTAATTCTACTTATGCTCTTTTGAGGGGGATAAGATGCTCTATATTTTCTTTTCTTTTTTTTCTTTTCTCTCAGGTGGGTATCTTGTACCCCTAATTCTACTGTCGGACACTTGTCCATTTTTACCTCTCGTCTCACTTTTTCTTTTCTTTCGAGGTTCCGGGCACTTGCCCCTTTTTATTTCCTCGCATTCTTTCTTTTTTTTTCTTTCTTTTTTTTCTCTTTTTTTAGAGCACTCATCTCCTGAAATAATATAGCAAGTGGTAGTAACCAAGATAACTTGAGCATTTATTTCACAGGGAAAAACAGAAATAGGAGAATGTTTTTGGCTATTCTCTCCCGGATTAGGAGTAGAATATTTTTAGGTGATTTTGGAGATGGAAATGGGTGGATATATGTGGATGTGTACTTCCGGAGTAGAAGCAGCATGTGTGAGTGAACGTGCAAGTGAATCTTGATTTAACCACATGACAAGCTCCGAAGGGTCTACACAGCTTGACCACACTCAATGCTCATAAGTAGTAAAAAGTAAATGTGTGGCTCAAAGTTTAGCAAGCATGTATATATGGCTGTGGTAGGAATTTAAACTCTCATTATACAGGAACTCATCATGCAACATTTTAAATATTTTCAAATATAAAATTCTCCAGAATTCTAGCATCTCTAGGAACAAATAAACAGCAGCTCAACCTTCCCATATCGTATCCGTTAACGACTTAGACTTTAGATCAAGTACTCTCCCCACAAGTTCAGGTTTAGAGCAAATCTTAATTAATAACAGTCATGCCTAAACTTGAGAGAGATTTCAATTTTAAGAACTAGTCATAGCAGAGACACTATTCATCATTTCCATGTGAGAGCTTATCATGAGGGTTCATAGCAAACTTTATTTATTTATTTATTTAACAAATTAAGCAAAGATATATATGTATATATATAAGGATAAAATCTTTATTTGGGTTTTTATGATCATGCATCTTTTTATTATTAGAGTAAAGTATAAATGCGAGTAGAAACACTTAGCTGGATAAATGGGGGTGCTCTCCCCCAAGCTGGATTTCGACGTAATTTCTTCTGATGTAGCAGGTGGTGGAGGTGTATTTGAATGTCAGCAGCACCCTGGCAGCGATTAGGATGTCCTCCGTCTGCTAGTCTTCTTTGATCCTTGAATTCTCTTGGCAAGGCATTTTGTGTTTTTAAGTCCTCCGAAGAGGACTCTCCGTTTTCTCAGTCGTCTTGGGATTCGCTGGATGGCGTAGTCGGTGGTTCCGGCGGCGCCTGCTCTTCATGTATAACTATCTTCTCTCTACACACCTGACTCGGTGTTACGGTCTCCTCAGGATAGTTCTGTTCAAGTTGTATGTCTTCAGACCTTACTACTTCTCCTTCGTAGTCTGCCCATCCGTCCTTGATGATTTTCCTCCTCTGGTTGCGGTTGCGTTGTCTTCTTCTTGTCCTGACCTGCTTAGAGTCTTCAACTATATAGTTAGGGTCAGTACAATAGCGGCGTACCTTCTCAGAGGGAAAGTACATGTGGACTTCTCCGGTTTCAATGTAGATGATTGCTTTAATGGTGCTGAGGAACGGTTTCCCAATGGTGATGGGTGGATCGTACTCGTCTTCTCCCATGTCAATAACCTTTCAGAATGTCTAATCTGTCATCTGGAGCTGAATGTATGTCGGTTTTAGGGGCATGGTTCTGAATAGGAGGTGATAGGTGACTGCGGCCATTATGTTGATGTTAGATCCGGTGTCGTAGAGTGTCTTCTGAAAAGAATATCCGTTGATTGTGCACTCGATGCTTGGAACACCAGGGTCGTCCTTGTTGATCAAGAAAGGTGACTTGAGTTGACGATCTTGACCTCCTTGAGCTGCAGTGACCATCTTAGCTGACTCGGTACACATTTGCTTGTTCCTGTTCCTCATGTTGGTCCTCTTCCTTGGTTCATGTCGGGATTGCTCTGGGATTTGTGTAGTCTTGTTCTTGAAGGAAAACGTCTCCTTCTTCCCCTTGATGTAGAAACTGATCTTGGCAGCACTAGCGTAGATGTCAGCTCCCGAGGTGTTCAGGAATGGCCTCCCTAGGATGATGGGTGCCCTCTCATCAGTATCAGTCTCTATCACCACGAAGTCTGCTGGAGCGTATAAGGTACCAACTCGGATGTAGAGGTTCTTCAATATTCCCTTTGGGAAACTTAGTGTCTGATCTGCAAGCCTGAGCATAATGTTGACGCTGGAGCCAAAGTTGCAGAGTGCTTCTAGGAAGTCCACCATGCCGATGGAGATCGGGATGACGGGACGTCCTGGATTGTATCTCTTGACCGGCAGAAGGTCAGTAATTACTTCCACAATAGGGTTACTCCAGTAGTTACGTCCTCAAGCATCTCAGGGCAGTGATTGCCTGAGTGTCCAGTATCTCCAGTGTGTTTGTGCTCGTAGATCTAGGTTCTTCACTTGGTGGAGTCTGGGAGTTGTAAAACTCTTCCATGTTTTGCTTAAAGTGTACCTGCTCATAGAGACAAGGCAGAGATCAAGTGCATGGGCCGTGTTGGTGGAAAACACCAACAGAACCAAAAGTGTATTTATTCTTCTCTATCCTTAAGCATAATGAGCAAGACCAAGTTGATGGATAATAAGATCATGAGTGTAATATTTAAAACGTTTGTCAGATCACATCGCTCAACCTAATGGAAAGATAATCTATGTATACTTATGTTTTGTTTATATCTTCCAAAGATTGAATGTCCAACGTTTTAGCTTATATGATTAGGAGTGTGGGATCACGAAGGTAGTACTATAAACAAAGATTAAAGGACTAAACATGTTGAATTAATTGGGTTGGTTATTTTAGAGTTGTAAATCATACATGCTTGTCTCTTTTATTCATGTGAACGCCAGAAATAAGGAGAAACTTATAACAGTGATAGTCACATACCTTAAGAAGTTACCTTAATTGAAGAGTGATGGTACAGTATCACCTTGTGGAAGCTTTCCTTTCTTAGCGGTTGTGCATCGTGTTTGTGGCACCCTCCATGGATCATCTCTTGTGAGCTATGCCTTCCTTGTATAAATTGTTAAACTTTATGTGTCTCTCTCTTTGTCTCCAATGTGAGTTTATCTCAGGACTTCCCAGGTTCATATTGAAAGTTTTCCTGCAGGGGTTAATCCAACAAAATATCCAATATCTACTATAGCATACTATTGGCTCAAAAATCAACCTAGACACCATGTTTAATTTGATTTAGGAGGGCATTTTAACCTAAGCACCATGCTTAATTTAAAACCCCTTGGTAGTAAGATCATCATTCCTAAACTAAGCACCAAGCTTAATTAAGAGATAAATGAAACTACTCCAAACCTAAACATATACTAATGCAAATAAAGGTAGCATGAGAGCATTATAGAGTTCTACTCAAGTAGAGATGAAGTAGTGTGATTAGTATTTAACAAATCGAGCATGTCTCAGAGGTAGGGACAACCTACATAGCAACATGGCAAAGGATGTTTTTATGTAAAGTACTCCCCCAAGCTTGAATTTTGCAAAATTCAAGTTTGGATGAATTTAATTCAATGTTGTATGATGATTGGTTGGACATACGTTGTGTTTGTCATTCATCCGATCTTCTTGCTCCAATCCTGGAAAGGTTAGTGACAAGAATACCCGAAGGAATTTTTTTTACAATTATCCTTATATGCTCAACTCACAAGGTAATGTGGCAAATAATTAAAAGCTCATGTTATGATCTAATTAGTGCTTGTTTTAGGACACTAAGCTTGTCCTTGGGAAACCATTAATTTATGTCTGCGAAGTGGTTTCCCCTCCAACGCTGACCTATATGAAGATCAACTCAACGAGATCTGCAATATATATTATAGACATATGCATCGACAACCACCCTTTTAAAGTTTTTATAAATAGAAAGGAAGAGGGGGTTGGAGATCCCGAATGTGGTGATGTTGGAGAGACCAATGGATTGTGAAGATGTTGCATATGAGCTTGGAGTAAGTGAAGTGGCTATGAAATAAATTCCATGCTCATTAATGCTTAGAGTGAAATCCATGTGGTATGGTGAAAGTGATAAGGTGAGTGTGGTAAAAACGGAAAAGGATACACGGATGACTTGGTTCAAAACTAGCACAGCTACCGTTCCCCGGCAACGGCGCCAGAAAGCTTGTTGGGGTATTTTAAACGCAAACAGAAAAATCCGCAAGCGCACGGATACCGATGTAGCCTTCACCCGGGAGTATTCCAGAGTATCGATTTTCCACAGAGAACGTGAGTGTACTAATTAAGATCCAAGATCGCCCAAGGATAACTATATGATTATTTTTGGTGGGAAGAGAGGAAGTTTCCTGAGAGTTCTCTAGTTGATCTAAGAATCAAGAATTACTTCAAGATTATCTATATCGGGACATCAGAGCACTAACCACACAAAGAGATGAGAAGGGGGCTAGGAAGGTCCGACTACGGTCCTACAAACACCGATCCGAACGTGGTGGAATACGTCGACCGTTAGGGCTGTCACTGCCCTAAGGCTACCACAACAATCCGCAGGATTGGGTGCAATTCCAGGTAATTGCAAGACTAAACACCACGTCTAATCTATTAATTACTACTCTAGCGTTATAAAGACTAGAGCACTTGATGCAAGCTGGAATCTAATAAATAACTTGAATGTAAATAAAAGTAATTAGAGAACTCAGGAGTTATGAGTTGAAGAACCTGGAGAACGATGAAGAACGAACCAGTTGCTGCAAAAGTACAATGTTGAGGAAGATCCGACAGATCCGGCTCCTCCTCCGCTCTCCTCTTCTCTCTCCCTATTTTCTAGATTACAACTAGAACTAACTAGAACTAGAACTAGAGGAACTAGAACTAGAACTAGATGAACTAGAACTAGATCTAGATGAACTAGAGGTAGAACTAGAAGAACTAGAGGGATCCTCTCTACTTGGATGAAGAATTGAAACCCTAGCTTTGATTCTGTAGAAGAGGTATGATCTCCAGGGGCCAGGGGGTCTGGTTTTATAGTCCCTTCAAGTGAATCTGGGCCGTCGGATCAAACCGACATTGATTGAACGGTTATTGTTGATCCTTTAGGTCGGTGGAGCAATATCCCGAAAGAGAGTCCTAATTGGACTCTGGCTGAGGGCGGGCGCCCAGGAAAGGAGGGCGGGTGCCCTGTCCCTGTGTCCTCTCGGCCTCCGCTTCGGTCCCGTGGTTTCTGGAGTCTTCTAGATGGTAGATAATTGTGCGGGACGTTAATATCTCTATGTAAACCCGATGTGTGGGCCTTTCTTTCGTATTTCCTGATAACCCCCTGCAGAAATAGACAAACACCAAAACTCGTGGAATTCTGTCAGATAAAACCCTAAGTCTAGGTGTTGGTTGCATTTAGATCCGTTTCTATGATTAGTTGATAGTTAAATATGAGCATTAAGGACCGTCAACACGTGGCTCGCAAGGCCGAGGCCTTTATAGGCTGTGCGGAACATCGGGATGCGCGCACTAGGGCCGAATCGATGGCGGCGGCGCATCCCGCGCGATGTGGGCGGGAGGTTAGGGATGACCCCTCCCCCCTGGGCACCGCCTGTCGGTGGCAAAGCGCGGGCACCGGGTGGAGCTGGGCCGCGGGGCCGCAGGCTAGCAGCGGGTGCACGGGATCGGCCGCGGCCCACGCGGGCGGTGCGCGTGCGGAGAGGGAAAAGAGGGGGTGGGCTGGGCGGTTGCTCCTGTGGGGTTTGGCCAAAAAGAAAGAGTGCCGGCCCAATTGAAACGGAAATAATACCTTTTTCTTTTTATTCTAAAGGGGTTTAAAACAAATTTTTCGCCATATTTTTAAATCCAAATTTGATTTATTAACTTGAGGTTATTTTAAGAATTGTTTTCTTTACTACTTTTGGAAACAAAGCATATTTTCTTTATAACACCTTTATATTTTTTTAACTCAAATATGAATTAGTTTTCAAAAGGAGTTTAGTGTTTTATTTTTCCGAAAATAGAAAGGACCTAAACGTGCTTGCTAGAAATTTTGAAATTCATTTTTCTGTGACAAGCCAAAAAAGCTATGGTACAAAACACACATCAAATAAAACACCCTCCTCTTAATTTAATAAAAGTTTTAAAATTTCACATTTTTCTCATTTTATAATAACAGCTGTAACACCCCAGTGTTATGGTTGCATTGATCATGTGCATAGCATAAACATCATCATCTACTCAAAGCATATCATGATCATCATCTATCTTGAGCCATGTCATTCTTTGTAAAAATGTGTTTTAAATTGCTTAATTAGGCTTCCTATGCTTATGTTGGAGTGAACCATGTTTGTGTTTGTGCTCTATGTCTTGGTAATTAGTTTATCCATGCTTAACTTAACCTTGGGAACAATGTTCATGTTGATCATTTCTCCAAAATAGTCACTTAAGTCATACTTACACAAATAGGCCCTAAAAACCTATTTTGCTTAATCTTTTAAAAAGTATTTCATAAAATGTCTGCATGTCAAAACTGTCTACAGCAAAGTTGTAGAAAATTTTATAAGGAACAAAAGTTGTTTTATGGCCATCTCATGAAAATGATCACAAATAGCTCAAAAGTGACCCACAAGGCAGATTTGGGGCTGTTTCCAACACTTTGAAAATTTTCTAAGTCGTGGAACGAAACCAGTTTGCTTGATCGATTTTAAAAACTCTATATCTCTCAATCCCGGCCGATCTAGCTTTTGCTCTAGTTGACAAAGTTGTAGAACTCGTTTGGGACTCCAACTTTGTCAACTGCATCATCCTCTAACTCAGGCTGGTTTGTGAGTTATTTGTTGCTGAAGTCGCTCTGTCAGTCGGTCATCGTGTTTTCTGAATCGGAGCCGAGCTCGCCGTCGTGGATGGTCAGAGCGCCACCTGTCTGCCAGATGTCGTCCGTACGCCGGCGATGGCCCCGCTCGTCAGCCCCCAGCGCGCGCATGACCTCCACGGCGTCGCCCCGAGCAGAGTGGACGCGTCCACTTCCGCTCTGCCTCGCCTCTCTCGCCAGAAACGCGGCCGCCGTGAGCTCCCGTTGCGAGCTTACTCCGGCGAGCTCGCGCGCGTTCCTTGCTGCGCCATTGCTCACCAAACTTCACCTAAGGCTTCGCCGTGAACCGCTCTCCATTCTCCACCCATCATCTCGCCGAGAAATCCACCGGTGAGCCACCATTTCCTTCTTCCCCCAAATCGGGTCGCTGTGACCTTTTTCTCCGGCGAGCTCAATGTTGGGCTCCACAGAGCCTCTTGTCTCCTCTGGTCAAGTCGTAGAGGTAGAGTAGGTCCTTAGCGAGCGTTTGCGTCACTTGGTAGACGCTCTACCGAACTCTCCGTCGTCGTACACGATGCGCAGCGCCGCCGTGTTTCCGCCGGAGATGGGTGCTCTCGTGGCCAGCGTGTTCCACGAGGTTTCAAGCCAAGCCGCGTACCTAGGAAGCTCCGCCGTAGTCCCCTGGTGCTGTAGGAAACCCTAGGTCACGCTCTACCGGCCTGAGGGCTCCGGCGTAACGCCGAGCATCTCCGCCGAGCTGCCATCATCGACGGCGAGCCCTTTCCGGTGGCTCCGCCATGGGGAAAAGGGGGTCAATCGAGTCGATAGAGTCTGGGGATCACGCTGATGCCCTTGGTTTGGCCGGAGACCTCGCCGTCGCGGAGAAATCGCCGGCGAGAGTCGCCTCGGCCGTGAGGGAGAAGAACGTGACAGCCGGGGTCCACTGTCAGTGTCACCTCCTTCCCTCCTTTTCTTTTATTCAAAATCTGGATTTTTGGCTTTCTTGCAAAATCATATCTCCTGTTTTGTGGAACCAATTTTGTGGTATACCTTGAGATGGCTAGTTTTTAATAAAAATATAAAATGAACCATGTTTCTGGGAAAATAATTATTAAGGATTTAATCTTGTTATTCTTGGATAAATTCATATCTCTTGTTATACTGCTTAGTTTGCTCTGAAAATTTTATGGTAGTCTCTGTGTGATACTAGAGTGCTTTGATAAATATTTCATGATTTTTGGAGTACTGCAGCTTTGTTATGTAATTTATGATTGCAATGTAGCTTGTTTCTTTAATTAAATCATATAAAATAAATGGTGTTTATGCTGGTGCTCTATTTTGGTGATAAACCTGTTCCTGGTATTCCTAATATGTAAATAATCTGAAATCTGTTGTTTGACATTATATAAGTCATGTTTCTGAATTTATGAAATGAACACCTTGGCACATGTTAAATGCATATCTTTAATTTGGTATGTGCAATTGCTCTGAAATTTTGATGGTGATGCTTTGGTGCTATACTTGTACTTCTGTAATTTTTGTAGATTTTTCTGAGCACTTTGACTGGTATTTTGTAATTATGCTCTTTTCTAGAATTAATTAATAAATGCCTTGTTAAGTAAATGTTTGAGGGTGGTCATCTGATGTTCTGGTAACCTTGTGATATGCTTGTGCTCATAAGCCATATGGTTGGCATGGTTTATATTTTGGTTATGTCGTTAAATAATTAATTAAAGAGTTAAAAACTGTTTTGGACAGCAAGGGAGTAATTTAACTTTTGCTTGATGATAACTTGACTTCCTGGGAAACTTGTCTAAACCAAAGTTGTTGTAAACTTATTGAACTAGCTGTGGTTTAAATTTGAGGTCATTTGGCCTAGTAGTTTAGAAGTTATAGCTGTTCCAAGTTAGGTTCCAGGAAATGGGTACTCTCTGTTTTTCTGGAGCAGAACCTGGAACTTTGTTTAAATGACTGATTTAATGTATGAATCTTGCTGTGATGTTTTAAGATGATTTGTAGACAATTTCATAAGATTTGCAGTATGTCTTCACTTATGTTTGTGGGATCTGCCTAGCATTAGTTATGATTTATTTACTGAGCTACTCCTATTTTATATTGCTTGTTGTTTTAGTATCATGATAGGTTTTGGGCTAAGTTAACTTATTAACTTGTGTGAACTTGTTATAACTGTGTACTCCGTAAATGAGTGTCCAGTGAGTTACTTATGTTATCAAGCATTCATTCTTTTGTATGCACACCTTCTCATTCACCGAGCATGCAATAGGTGCATCAGACGTGGCAGCCTCCTTCGATCTGCAAGTGTATCCCGAAGGCCAGGAGGGCAGCCAGGAGGTGGAGGTCCAGCCAGTCGGACTCGAGGAGCCCGAAGAAGAGGTTGAGTGCCCAAACCACGAGCCCGCTTCGTTCGTGAAAGGTAAGCCCCGGAGCATTCTAAGCCTCCCTTTAATTTTGGAAAGTTTACTTAATATGTTATATCTATTGATACATTAAGTATAGGAGTTGTGATGAAACCTTTGCTACATTTTACTCAATCCCTGTCCAGATATTTTACCACTACCTGGTTATAGAGTTAGGATCGAGTAGCAGCTTAGCCATGCTTTAAGCGGTAGAAGTCGGGTGATATCCTGTCACCTGCGCGAGATAGGGTTGTGTCGGATCACGATGGTCTATATGTGCTATCGTGGATGGAACCTGATTAATTTGACTTAAGCCGGGCGGAGTTTTGCAAGTTGTAGTAACTCCGTCTGTGGCAGCTAAGGACCGATCGTTGTACGTCCTCTTGTCATGTTGAACGCATGCCTGACACTTAGTTGGCCGGATAACTCGTTCCGACCGCGAAGCCGAGTAGTATGACTCAGGCCGGAAGACCGGCAAGTATAAAGTGCGCACTACCGGAGGAAGTGCGGTGTGTGGGGGCCATTGGCGTAAGCCCAAAGGCAGGTGAGTTAAAATTCCTGACCTCCCTGGCAGAGTGGTAGCCTTGGGAGTGCGGCGCTGATCGGAGCCGCGATTCCTGAGTCGTACCAAAGGTGACTCGTTGGCTCTCCGGCAGGGGATGCTTGGGTGAGTGCTAGGAATAACCCTCCAGCTGGATAGGAATTCGATTCGAATCGCCGTCTCTCCCGGTCAGTGAGAACTTGACAGAGCAGCGGCAAACGTAGCATTCACTAATGAACTTGGTTCATGATAATGATGATAGCAAGATGAGCATATGATGAACTTGATATGGTTATTATTGTTTGTAATAATCAAGTGATGTGTTGTAGTACAGGTGCTAATCTAGTGATAGGCTGTTGATATATAAATATGATGCTCTTACATTGGGTTAGTCTTAAATAAGGCTTTTGGAAAAAATGTCGAGTCAACCAGCTCTACCTTTACATTTATTAGCCTTGCATGATCCTTGGTGTCTTTTATGTTTTACTAGACGGGTAAGTCTAGCTGAGTACATCCTCGTACTCAGGGTTTATTCCCACCTGTTGCAGATGACATCTTTTATGACGGTTTCTGCAAGACCTGTCTCCATCCCGCTGGGGATGAGGACTAACCGTTGGGCACGGTTCTCTAACAACTCGTACCTGTTGCTTTTGGAAGGATGGTGTAGACTCTGGCAATAACAAAAAGTTGTGAACTGAACTTTGGAACAAGTGTGTGTAATTATTTTGCTTCCGCTACTTTGAACTTGGGTTGTAATAACTTAATGACTCCGATGTGGTGCCGCTTCGCCGGCAATGAATGACTATGTAACATTCGTTGTGTTTATGTTAAACTATTACGATCTTGGTTTGTTGCGAGTTGGTTTGAAGTCCTTCGTGATTTCAATTGACTACCGAGATTATATGGGCTCAAGTTTGGAAACTTGATTGCTTGTCGATCGTTTCTATACTTGAACTCTTATAATTTGGTTGGTTCTGTGACAGCTGGTATCGGAGCAAGTTCCGCATTATAAATGCAGCGTGTGAGTATTTAAAAACAAAAGAGTTTTTAAATAAAATGGTGTAAATCAATAATTAAGTTATGCCAGTGGTCGAATCCTCCTTGCCCACATAAGGACTATAGGTGGCTATTTAAGTACTGACTTGGGGGGTTTTATTTATGCATCTCCGGCAGTGCTCAGGTATGGATGTGTGATGACCGCACTATGCTACCCTGTGGTCTAATGGTGGAGGTAGCTTTCATATGTGAATTAGCCACATATGTCGCTAGATTTAAATTATGCAACGTCGCACCTACGCCCTGGTAAGTGTCAGCTGTGAGAGCATGATCGTCCAAACGGCGGTCTAGGGGAGTGTTCGCGGTGGTTTTCTGGAGTGGTTACATGTCAAAAACCATGGAACCACGAAAGAAACTTAATTGGGGAGCATTTAAATTCTCAGGTAGCTGTGGTGTTATTGTTTGTGCATGTTGGGCATGTACAAGCAATATGCACTTAGTTTACTGCTTTCTTGAGTGTATATTGGGAACTGTTGGGCTGAAATGAAGTTTTCTGCAGGTACTCTAACAGCGCGCGTGTAAACCGATAGTTATCGTATCGAGAGACGAATGTATGCCACCGTATATCCGTTAGAATATTAATTTTCTAAGTTTGTAAGGACGTACGGTTCGTGCATGCATCATGTCGCATTCATACATACATTCTGTCTACTCTTCCTCTTACAATTTCGTCCCTTTTAATTAAATAAATGTTGCTTAAACTAATCCACTTTTACCCATGGTAATCCTATTCCTTTCCACAGATGGACGCACCCGCTTCACCCCGTCCCTGTGACACTTTCTTGCGCGAGTTTGGCACTCCTACCCTGCTCTGGAGAGTGTTACACAGACTGTTGGGTATACTGAGCCACCTCAGTATTCTTGGTGGGAGATGGAGAGCACAGGAGTGATACAGTGGTTCGCTGTGCAGGGAGTTGTCCCTCCACATGGGGACAAGCCTGCATGGACAGGCTGGACTTGTAGCTCAGATGGGCAGACTCCTTGTGAAGCAGCTCAGGTTGCAGCCCAGACTATCCTGCTCGATATTTGTCAGAGGTGTGGTGATGAGCTGACAGGAGGACCAGCGGCCTCCATTCCCCGTGCTGACCCAGCAGCAGTAGAGTAGAAACAGGCTGATGGTTGTGCTTTGGTTCGAGGCAGGGGAGAGAGAGCTGAGAGTTCTAGTCCGGCTATGAGTCTATGATGGCTGTGCTCAAGCTGATCAGTCAGCGAGAGGACACCTATGCACAGGTGATGGTGGCTGTTCGCCAGGCTCAGGAGATGCAGCGGAAGGCTGAAAAGCGTGCTCACAAGTTTCGGAAGCAAGCTAGACTCCTGGAGCAAGCTCAGAAGGACCGTAATGACTGGGAAGACATTGCGGAGTACCGTAGGCAGCAGTGGGTGAAGGCCGTTAGAGAGAGGGATCATAAGCAGGATCAGATGAGCCAGTTAGCTAGAGAGAGGGAGACCTTACAGGAGCGCTTGGTGTAGATCACTCGTGAGAGGGACACTACACTCCGCGTGTTGGAGAACAGGCGCCGAGCATGGGAGATGCACCGAGTTCAGTCGCTTGAGCGGAAGAACTATCTGCAGGATCAGATTGAGGCTGGTCTTGTGGAGATTCACCGTCTCAACAACTTGCTACACCCTATTCCTCGCCCTATACCCGTGTATCCAGAGGTGGGACCTCAGGTGATTGTGGCCGATGATGATGGTATGGAGGTTGATGGACCAGCAGCGGCTGCACCACCTTTGCACGAGGACATGGAGGACGAGGAGCTTGAGCCGGTTAGCGACGATGATGGAGAGGCGATCTTCGACGCTGACTCGGACGACGAGCCTGGAGTGTAGGGAGTACTGGGTAGTGTTATGTGAGGATCTTTTGTAGTGTGCCAGTCAGCCGTGGTGCTTTTGTAACCATGTTGTAATCCGGAACTTGACCTTGACTCATGACCTGTACTGTGATGGTGTAATAACTTTGTGGACCAATGTGTAACATTAACATGTTTGTTATGTATGATGATGTTTTCCGTTGTGGTGCATATTGCGAGTATCTCTGTCATGTGTTGGATTGATGATGTTGTTTTGTGGAATTGAATTGTTGTGCCTTTCTGTAAATCTATTCTCTCAAATACTTTCAGGCATGAATATAAGTTCTTCTTCGGCAAACCATGTCATCATCAATGCTCACTGACTGTGTCTTTACAGATGTCTCGTGGCACCCGAGGTGCGGAACAGCGTGCAAACATGAATCCACCCCCTCCTCCTCCACCACCAAATCCTGCTGAGTTAATGCAAATGATGGTGGAAAATCAGAGGATGCTCACTGAGACCATCAATCGGATGGCGAATCAGGGTGGTCGTAATGCAAATGAAGGGCCAGCTCCTAACCAGTACAGTAGCTTCAAGGACTTCATGGATACAAAGCCCCCACCTTTCAGAGAAGCTGAAGAACCCCTTCAAGCTGAAGAATGGCTGAACACGGTGGAACAAAAGTTCCACTTGCTTCGGTTGACTGAAGGTTTGAAGGCGGAGTATGCAGCTCATCAACTGCAAGGTCCGGCAGGCATCTGGTGGAATCAGTATCGGGAAGCTCTTCCAGCCGACACTGTGCTTGACTGGAATCTTTTCCGTGAAGCTTTCAAGGGGCATTTCATTCCTCCTGGTGTCATGGAGATGAAGCATACCGAGTTTATGCAGTTGACTCAGGGCAACAAAACGTTGAAGGAGTATTTGCATGCTTTCAATCATTTGTCTAGATATGCTCCTGAGTTTGTGAACACGGAGACGAAAAAGATTGCTAGTTTCAAGCGGGGTTTGGGCCCCAAATTGCTGAAGACTATGGGCCGCACTAAGTGTGCAACGTTCAATGAGTTTGTCAGTGATGCTCTCACTCAAGAGAACTATAACACTGTGTACACTGCGACCAAGACTCGCAAGAGGGCTTTTGAGGCCGGGGCAGGGTCATCTCAGTCCAAGGCTTCAGTGGCAGCTAAGCCACCGTTCCGTGCTCCAATGCCTAACCAACGGTATCGTCCGCCGGTGAAGAAGAATCAGGCGAAGACGGGTTTTCGCAAAGGGTACTCTATTGCTCTTCCTAGGGGCAACACGGGTCCCAACTATGCCAAGACTCCACCTGCCAAGCGTCCGTGCTGGAACTGCAATCAGACCGAGCATTGGCAGAGCAACTGTCCTTACCCGCCAAAGAAGGGCAACCAAGGGAATATCCGTCAGGGGCGTGTTCATTACACAACCGTGGAGGCAATCCCTGCTGGTGAGGTAGTCACGACAGGTAAGTTTCTGGTCAATCAAAATGACGCACTTGGGTTTTTTGATTCAGGAGCATCACATTCTTTTGTGAGTTCTGAATTTGTGTCTAAGTATAACATCAAGGCAATTACACTTGATAAGGGCAGTTATTGTATTAGTGCTGCGGGAAGTGATATTTCCACCAATCAAGTGGTTTTGGGGGCAACTCTGGAAATAGGAGGCCGTCAGTTTCTTGCTGATTTGGTTGTTCTACCCGGTGTGGGCATAGATGTAATTCTGGGGATGAAGTGGATGAGTGGCAATGGAGTTCTTATCGACACCACCACTCGTGTAGTGATGTTGAAGGACCCAAACACCAAGGAGGCATTTCTAGTGCAACTCCCTCGTGATATTCAAATCTGTAGCACTGTGAATGCAGTTACATCTAAGGCTATTCAGGACATTCCGGTGGTGTGTGAGTTCCCGAACGTGTTTCCTGATGATTTACCCGGGCTTCCTCCAGATCGGGATGTGGAGTTCAAAATTGAGTTGATTCTAGGTACCGCTCCTATCTCTAGAAGGCCTTATAGAATGCCACCCAATGAACTAGCTGAACATAAGACCCAATTGAATGTGTTGTTGAAGAAGGGTCTTATCCGTCCTAGTTCTTCTCCTTAGGGTTATCCGGCTATCTTTGTGAAGAAGAAGGATCAATCGTTGTGCATGTGTGTGGACTATCGTCCCCTAAATGCAGTGACCATCAAGAACAAATACCCTCTTCCTCGCATTGATATCTTGTTTGATCAGTTGTCTAAAGCTAAGGTATTCTCCAAGATTGATTTGCGATCTGGGTATCATCAGATCAAGATCTGTCCTGAAGATGTACCTAAGACAGCTTTCTCGACGAGGTATGGGTTGTATGAGTATCACGTCATGTCCTTCGGTCTTACAAATGCACCTGCTCACTTCATGTATCTCATGAATTCGGTGTTCATGCCCGAATTGGACAAGTTTGTGGTGGTCTTCATTGATGATATCTTGGTATATTCCTGCAATGAAGAGGAGCATGCAGAGCATCTGCGCATAGTGTTGTCGTGTTTGCGCGAACATCAGCTTTATGCCAAGTTTAGCAAATGCGATTTTTGGCTAAAGAAAGTACCTTTCTTGGGCCATGTCTTATCTGAAGAAGGCATATCGGTGGACCCAGCCAAGGTGCAAGAAGTGCTGGATTGGAAAGTTCCAACTTCGGTACACGAGGTTCGGAGTTTTCTTGGTCTGGCTGGATATTATCGTCGATTCATTCCTGAATTCTCAAAAATATCCAAACCTATGACTCGGCTACTTCAGAAAGATGAGAAGTTTGTGTGGACGCCTGAGTGCGAAGAGGCATTCCACAAGTTGAGGAAATTGCTGACATCAGCTCCTGTCCTAGCTCAACCTGATATCGAGAAGCCCTTCGATGTCTTTTGTGATGCGTCAGGTATCGGTCTAGGCTGCGTGTTGATGCAGGAAGGTCGCGTTATTGCGTATGCCTCGCGCCAACTTCGAAAGCATGAGGTCAATTACCCTACTCATGACTTAGAATTGGCAGCAGTCGTTCATGCTTTGAAGATCTGGAGGCATTATTTGCTGGGTAATCTGTGTAATATCTACACCGATCATAAGAGCCTCAAGTATATCTTCACTCAACCTGAACTGAAGATGCGGCAGCGAAGGTGGCTTGAGTTGATTAAAGATTATAATCTACAAGTGCACTACCATCCGGGCAAGGCAAACGTGGTGGCGGATGCCTTGAGTCGGAAAGCGCACTGTCACTCAATCCAAGTGGAAGATCCGTTGTTGTCACATCTTATGCATCCACTTGTGCTCAACCAGATTTCTCTGGAGAGTACCATTCGCAATCGAGTCATCGAATTGCAGCAGACAGATGTAGGCATCCACCATATAAAGAGGAAAATGAAAGAAGAAGAAACCAAGCATTTCCGAGTCGATGAGAACGGAATTCTTTGGTTCAAGGATCGACTAGTGGTCCCAAAAGACCGTGAGCTGCGAAATCAGATTTTGTCTGAAGCTCATTCATCCAAATTGTCTATCCATCCTGGTAGTAGCAAGAAGTATCAGGATCTAAAACCTTTGTTTTGGTGGACAAAGATGAAAAAGGAGATTGCTGCTTTTGTCGCTCGTTGTGACAATTGTTGTCGTGTGAAGGCCGTTCACATGAAAGCTGGTTTGCTTCAACCCTTGTCAATTCCTGGTTGGAAATGGGAAGAAATCAGCATGGATTTCATTAGTGGACTCCCAACTTCTGTTAAGGGTTACGACTCCACCTGGGTGATTGTAGATCGTTTGACCAAGGTTGCTCGATTTATTCCAGTTCGAACTGACTATCGCCCACATCAGTATGCGGAGTTGTATTTCGAGCACATTGTTCGTCAGTATGGTGTGCCTCGAACAATCATATCGGATCGGGGACCATAGTTCACTGCTCATTTTTGGGAATGTCTGCATGAGCAAATTGGTACTCATTTAGTCCGCAGCTCTGCTTATCATCCCCAAACAGCTGGTCAAACTGAACGAGTTAACCAAATCCTTGAAGACATGTTGAGGGCATGTGCTCTCTCTTCAAAAGGTTATTGGGTAAAGTGGTTGCCATTAGCTGAGTTCTCCTACAACAATAGTTATCAGGAGAGTATCAAGATGGCTCCATTTGAAGCCCTGTACGGTCGAAAATGTCGAACCCCGTTGAATTGTGTAGAAGCAGGAGAGCGAAGATATTATGGCATCGATTTCGTGAATGAAGCAGAGCAGAAAGTCCGTACCATCCAGCAACATCTGGAAGCTGCTCAAGCTCGTCAAAAAGTTATGCCGACAAAAGAAGGAAGCCAATTGAGTTTTCAGTTGGTGACCATGTGTATATCAAGGTATCTCCGATGAAGGGTGTACAAAGGTTCAGAGTCAACTTCGTTATGTGGGGCCTTATTGGATTCTCGAAAAGAAAGGGAATGTGGCATACAAAGTTCAACTTCCAGTTGCGCTTCGAGCTATTTTCCCTGTCTTCCACGTATCACAATTAAAGAAGTGCCTGTTGACGGTCCTTAAGTATCAAATTTAATTATCAAATAAATAAAGAAAAGGATCCAAATGAAATCAAGATCTAGACTTAGGGTTTTATCTGACAGAATTCCACGAGTTTTAGTGTTTGTCTATTTCTGCAGGGAGTTATCATGAAATATGGAAGAAAGGCCCACATGTGAGGATTACGTAAAGATATTAACGTGCTGCGCAATTATCTTACATCTTGAAGACTCCAGAAGCCACGAGACCGAAGCGGAGGCGAAACGGGGCCAGACCCTGGGCGGCCGCCCAGTTGGTCAGGGCGCCCGCCCACCTCTGGAGTCCAATCAGGACTCTGCTTTGCGGGAAGTCTCCACCGACCTAAAGGATGAATCTAAACCATACAATCTATGTCGGTTTGATCCAAGGGCCCATATTCACTTGAAGGGACTATAAAACCAGACCCCCTGGCCCCTGGAGGAGGGAGCCTCTCAACCCTAATTCATTGTTCCATCAAGGGAGAAGAAGCCTCTGATCAAGATTAGAGCCACCACATCAATTAGATATCTAGATTAGCAAAGCTACATAGGATTAGAACTAGAAGGAGTCAATCTTCGATTGGTTTCCGGATCTGTCAGGAGGATTCTTGGTAATTCTCTAATTGTGCTTCTAATTTCTTTCTAATTATCTTTGTTCTTCAATATTATGAATATGACTTTGTTCTACTTCAATATATTGCTTATGACTTCGCTCTATTTGCTTATATTCAAGATTATATTGTTCTTAGTTTATCATAGTTATGTACTTGGCTTAGTTAGATACGATCTATATACATGCTTAGGATCGTATAGCGTTTATCCATTGGATCCATGGGTAAATGATAGATATTGTGTAGGCGTGGTGCTTATACCGTATTTATCTGCGATTGTACCCAATATGCCAGATCGTGGGGTAGTTCGTGATAGTGACAGCTTCATTGATTCTTATATAGTCCCCCTCTCGTGTATTGGGCTGGCAGAGCAACATTATTACAGGGGAGTGATTGCTATGTTTCTCATATTCCTTGCTAATATCACTATGCATGGGCGTAGTCTTGTCTCGCAATGATTGCTAAGTATGCTTGCACTAACTATGATATGCTAGACTATATAGTTGAGAATAACTTAGGGAATATTCTTGTAGTTCGTTCTAATACCATGCCAATGACTTTCTAGAGTATCTAATTGAGGTGCTTATCATATTTATTATGTGGCTAGATCAGATTAGTTATCCTTGTCACTATTATCATTTCATATATCTATTATGTGACACTTATCCCTGTATGAAGAGTTAGATATAATGTTCTCAATTATACATGCAATGATAGATGCTCAATCTCATATTCTATTCTGTAATCAATAGTGATGATTGACTAATCCCTTCCCAGTGGTAAAAATATAAATAACGATACCTGGAATACTTCCCGGTTAAAATGCTACATCGGTATTAATCTGTGCGCCTGCAGATCCCATTCATTATTTATTTAGAAGAGCAATTGCATATTTCAATATCGCGTCTCTTATATCATGCTGGGGATGACAACTTGGCTTAAGTGGTGTGAGGGATAGGTTTGGCATTTTTGGCACCGTTGCTAGATTTAGAACTTAGTCTACTTTTAGTATTGATGTTAAGAATACCCAACAAGCATTTTTGGCGCCGTTGCCGGGGAAGGTTGATTACCAATCAGGAATGGAATAAAAGATTTTGAGTTATCATTCGCATCACTAATATGATTGAGCTTATCTATTCTCTCATACAGTTTTACGCCGATATTTTTCTATTTTATCTTATGCAGGGGAATGTATGAATAGAAGACATCTTCCAGGAAATTTTGTTGACAATCCCGAAGCATTATTCAAGAAGACGAGAGCCAAGCTAAAGAAATCATCAACACTTCACGAAGAAGCTTCATCCAATCAAGAAGATCACTGGAACTTGTCTTCAGAGTTCGAAGCCATGGCAAACAAATCAATCCGCGAGTTCTCAGCTCCCACTACGGACAACATCCGCACTGGACCTGCTGCAGAGATCGATGGCAACTTTGAGCTCAAGCCTGGACTTATCAACATGGTGCAATCCAACCAGTTCTGTGGGAAGGCACACGAAGATGCTAGTGCTTATTTACAACACTTCCTGGAGATTTGCAACACATTCACCATAGCAGGAGTTTCAAAAGACGCTATACTACTTCGCCTCTTTCCTTTCTCACTGTTAGGAAGAGCGAAGCAGTGGTTCTACGCTACAAAGGAGAAGAATACTACGTGGGCACTCTGCTCAACAAACTTCCTGGCTAAGTTCTTTCCCATGGGCAAGACCAATGCTCTCCGTGGGAAGATTACAAGTTTTCAGCAACAAAATGATGAATCTGTTCCAGAAGCATGGGAGCGCTTTCAAGACTACATCCTAGAATGTCCCCATCATGGAATGGAGAGTTGGCTATTGATGCAGACATTCTATCATGGGCTCAGCAACAGTGCCCGAGAGACTATGGATGCTGCAGCTGGAGGAGCATTCTTATCACTTACTATACCACAAGCCACAGCTCTTGTGGAGAAGATGGCGTCCAATCAAAGCTGGAATGAAGAGAGGACCCAGACACGCAAGAGAGGTGGAGGTATGCATCAGCTGAAGGAGGTAGACATGCTGTCTGCAAAGCTAGACCTGCTCATGAAGAAGCTCGACGATAGAGCTGGAGACAAGAAAGAAGTTATGCACATCTACGACTCTCACATGACTTGTGAGGAGTGTGGAGACACTGGACACTCAGGCAACCACTGCCCTGAGATACTTGAGGATGTGAACTACATCAACAACAACAACTACTACTACAACCGTCCTCAACAAAATCAAGGTTGGAATCAACAGAGGCCTAACTACTCAGGTAATTATCAAGGTAACAATTCTTTCAACAATAATAATAATTTTCCACCTTTGAGAGAGTTAGTGTCTAATCAAGGTAAGCTAATGGATAACCTATCTAAGAAATTGGCATCTAATGATAAAATGCTAGAAAATATAAATAATAGAATGGATAATTTCTCTACTGCCATCAAGAATCAAATTAGCTTTAATAAGATGATTGAATCTCAGCTAAATCAGATAGCTGCTGCTGTTCCTACTACTAACCCCGGTATACCATCACAACCGGAAGGATTAGAATCTGCAAATCTTGTAGACGTGTTTGATGCAGGTAATTGGAGTAACCCCGTCACTGAATTTTCTACTGACCGTCTGCCGGTCAAGAGAGGCGATCCAGGACGCCCCGTCATCCCGATCTCCATCGGCATGGTGGATGTCCCAGAAGCACTCTGCGACTTTGGATCCAGTGTCAACATTATACCCAGGGTACTCTATGAGAAATTCTTTACATATCCTTTATTAGAGACAACCATGTGTTTGCAGTTTGCAGATCAGACGATAA
Source organism: Sorghum bicolor (assembly GCF_000003195.3). Taxonomy (NCBI): domain Eukaryota; kingdom Viridiplantae; phylum Streptophyta; class Magnoliopsida; order Poales; family Poaceae; genus Sorghum; species Sorghum bicolor. The sequence goes on from NC_012871.2 coordinate 42,541,008, forward strand.
CTTTTCCAAAACGAATAGTGAGGAACCTTTGTGTCCGAGTTGGTACCTTGTATGCACCAGCAGACTTCGTAGTGGTAGAGACCGGAAATGATGAGAGAGCACCTATCATCCTAGGGAGGCCATTTTTGAACACCACGGGAGCTATCATCTACGCCAGTGCTGCTAAGATCAGTTTCTACGTCAAAGGGAAGAAGGAGATATTTTTCTTCAAGAACAAGACTACACAAATTCAAGATCAATCCAGACGTAAATCAAGGAAGAGAACCAACAGGAGAAACAGGAACAAGCAAGTGTGGACCAAGTCAGCTAAGATGGTCACTGTAGTCCATGGAGGCCAAGATCATCAACTTAAGTCGCTGTTTTTGACCAAGAAAGACGACCCAGGAATGCCAAGCATCTACTGCTCCATAAATGGATATAACTTCTACAAGACGATTTGCGACACCGGATCAGGCGTCAACATAATGGCCGCAGTCACCTATCGGCTCTTGTTCGGAACCATGCCACTAAGACCAACATACATTCAACTCCAGATGGCAGATCAGACATTTCGAGAAGTTAAAGGAATAGTATCTGATGTCCCAGTCAAAATAGACGATCACTTTGTCTACACAGACTTTCAAGTTGTTGACATGGGAGAAGATGAATATGATCCACCCATCATCCTTGGAAGACCGTTCCTCAGCACCGTTAAAGCAATTATCTATATTGGAACCGGAGAAGTCCATATGCACTTCCCCTCAGAGAAGGTACGCCGTTATTTTACTGACCCTGACTATATCGTTGAAGAATCTAAGCAGGTCAGAAAGAGACGCAACCGCAACTAGAGGAGGCAGATCATCAAGGACGGATGGGCAGACTATGAAGGAGAAGTTGTAAGGTCAGAATACGTAGAGTTTAAACAGAATTATCCAGAGGAGATTGAAGCACCGAGTCAGGTATGGAAAATGAAGATAACTATACAAGAAGAGGAGGCGCTGCCGGAAGTACCGACTACGCCACCCAATGAACCTCAGGACGATTAAGAAATTGGAGAGTCCCGTTCGGAGGACTTAAAAACACCGAACGCCTTGCCAAGAGGTAAACTTGGTTGTTATTCTTTCCCTTTCAATTATTTTAAATAGTTTACTTAGTTAAACATGCTCATACTGTCTTAAAAAGAAAATAAAAATGTGAAAAATAGTAAGCCCCATGTGAATAGACGAGTGGCATAAAACCCATACGTACATTCACTGTGGTGGCATAAAAATAAAATAAATATTTTTCTGCTTTATAAAATAAAAATATAAAAACAGGGAGTAATAATTATTAAGGAGTCTCAAGATGATAAAGGCTAGATATTTATGCTACCACTTAATCAGTTCCACAAGCTTTGTTGTCTATTTGAGCTCCACAGAATTTAAGAATTCAAGAAGACTAGCAGACGGAGGACATTCTAATCGCTGTCAGAATACTGCTGACTTTCAACTACACCTCTGCCACCTGCTAGCTATATCAAGAGAAATTACGTCAAAATTCAGCTTGGGGGAGAGCACCCCCATTTATCCCGATAAGTATTTTTATCTATCTTTATACTTATATTATTTTAGAATATTAATACACATAAACTATGGGAAAACCAAATAAAGATTTTATGCTTATATATATATTACTTAGTGTGTTTAATTAATAAATAAAGTGGTTATGCTAATCTGTATCTAATAAAACTTAAGCATGGATATGATGAATAGTTGCTCTGCCTAATTTGCACATTTTAAGGTCTCTCTCAAGTTTAGACATAACTGTTATAATTTAAAGCTTGCCCTAGACCTAAACTTGTGGGATGAAAACTTGATCTGAAGTCTAAGTTGTTAACGGATACGATATGGAAAGGCTGAGCTGCTGTTTATCTGTTCCTAGAGATGCTAGAATTCTGGAGAATTTATCTTTGAAAATCTTTAAAATGTTGCATGATGAGTTCCTGTATGTTGAGAGTGTTAAATTCCTACCACAGCCATATATACATGCTTGCTAGACCTTGAGCCACACATTTATTATTTACTGCTTATGAGCATTGAGTATGGTCAAGCTGTGTAGACCCTTAGGAGCTTGTCATGTGGTTAAATCAAGATTTCACTTGCACGTTCACTCATATATGCTACTTCTACTCCGGAAGCACCATCCACATATATCCACCCATTCCATCTCCAGAACCACCTAAAAATATTCTACTCCTAATCCGGGAGAATAACAAAAAAAATTTCTGTTTTCCCTTGTGAAATAAATGCTCAAGTTATCTTGTTACTACCACTTGCTATATTATCTCAAGAGATGAGTGCTCTAAAAAAAAAGAGAAGAAGAAAATAATACGAGGAAATAAAAAGGAGCAAGTGCTCGGAACCTCGAAAGAAAAGAAAAAAGTGAGACGAGAGGTAAAAATGGACAAGTGTCCGACAGTAGAATTAGGGGTGCAAGATACCCACCTAAGAGAAAAGAAAAAGAAGAGCATCTCATTCTCCTCATAAAGTTTCAAAAGCAAGGAAGGTATGTATCCCCTCAAAAGAGCAAAGTAGAATTAGACTTTCACCACCATTGTTTTCACCATTGTTATCACTATCACCACCATACATCATTCATTCGCCACACATGCACATCTTGATTTGGCTTATTGATTAGTTTCTTTGGATCCACGGTTTGACTATGCAATAAATGTCTTGTAAGTATGTATATTTTATCTCCCACCTATGAGCTCCAGATATTAAAGCCTTATTAGAGTAGGATGAGAGAGAAGGCAATGTCACTATGCCTCATACCACAAATACCACATATCTTGAGAGAAGGCATATACCATCAATGCCTTGGTAAGGATCCAAAAATACCACAAAAGAGAGACCTGAGAGAATCATACAAGGAATCTCTGAGTTTTATTTGAAAATCTGCAAAAACCCCAGAGCTATAGCTGATCAAGAATAAGAGACATGGCACTTGGCTAGACTGTTCTATCTTTTAACCACTCAAGATAGAAGTGACAGTTACAAGTCCCATGGTGAAGGTAAAGTAAGTAAGTTTTAAGTCTTGACAGTTTACTCTTACTCAGAGATGAGATCTTATTTAAAAGCATGTGTACCGTCAAATTTTTAAAGATATTGCAACTTCTTATGATCCATAGCTGAGTCTATCCTTGCTCAGGGACAAGCAAGAGGTAAGCTTGGGGGAGTTTGTTGACGGTCCTTAAGTATCAAATTTAATTATCAAATAAATAAAGAAAAGGATCCAAATGAAATCAAGATCTAGACTTAGGGTTTTATCTGACAGAATTCCACGAGTTTTGGTGTTTGTCTATTTCTGTAGGGAGTTATCAGGAAATATGGAAGAAAGGCCCACATGTCAGGATTACGTAAAGATATTAACGTGCTGCGCAATTATCTTACATCTAGAAGACTCCAGAAGCCACGAGACCGAAGCGGAGGCGAAACGGGGCCAGACCCTGGGCGGCCGCCCAGTTGGTCAGGGCGCCCGCCCACCTCTGGAGTCCAATCAGGACTCTGCTTTGCGGGAAGTCTCCACCGACCTAAAGGATGAATCTAAACCATACAATCTATGTCGGTTTGATCCAAGGGCCCATATTCACTTGAAGGGACTATAAAACCAGACCCCCTGGCCCCTGGAGGAGGGAGCCTCTCAACCCTAATTCATTGTTCCATCAAGGGAGAAGAAGCCTCTGATCAAGATTAGAGCCACCACATCAATTAGATATCTAGATTAGCATAGCTACATAGGATTAGAACTAGAAGGAGTCAATCTTCGATTGGTTTCCGGATCTGTCAGGAGGATTCTTGGTAATTCTCTAATTGTGCTTCTAATTGCTTTCTAATTATCTTTGTTCTTCAATATTATGAATATGACTTTGTTCTACTTCAATATATTGCTTATGACTTTGCTCTATTTGCTTATATTCAAGATTATATTGTTCTTAGTTTGTCATAGTTATGTACTTGGCTTAGTTAGATACGATCTATATACATGCTTAGGATCGTATAGCGTTTATCCATCGGATCCATGGGTAAATGATAGATATTGTGTAGGCGTGGTGCTTATACCGTATTTATCTGCGATTGTACCCAATATGCCAGATCGTGGGGTAGTTCGTGATAGTGACAGCTTCATTGATTCTTATATAGTCCCCCTCTCGTGTATTGGGCTGGCAGAGCAACATTATTACAGGGGAGTGATTGCTATGTTTCTCATATTCCTTGCTAATATCACTATGCATGGGCGTAGTCTTGTCTCGCAATGATTGCTAAGTATGCTTGCACTAACTATGATATGCTAGACTATATAGTTGAGAATAACTTAGGGAATATTCTTGTAGTTCGTTCTAATACCATGCCAATGACTTTCTAGAGTATCTAATTGAGGTGCTTATCATATTTATTATGTGGCTAGATCAGATTAGTTATCCTTGTCACTATTATCATTTCATATATCTATTATGTGACACTTATCCCTGTATGAAGAGTTAGATATAATGTTCTCAATTATACATGCAATGATAGATGCTCAATCTCATATTCTATTCTGTAATCAATAGTGATGATTGACTAATCCCTTCCCAGTGGTAAAAATATAAATAACGATACCTGGAATACTTCCCGGTTAAAATGCTACATCGGTATTAATCTGTGCGCTTGCAGATCCCATTCATTATTTATTTAGAAGAGCAATTGCATATTTCAATATCGCGTCTCTTATATCATGCTGGGGATGACAACTTGGCTTAAGTGGTGTGAGGGATAGGTTTGGCATTTTTGGCACCGTTGCTAGATTTAGAACTTAGTCTACTTTTAGTAATGATGTTAAGAATACCCAACAGTGCCTTCGTGTACCGGAGGAACGAGTGGAAGTTCGAGATATCAAGTTGAAGTCAGACTTGGTGTATGAGGAGAAACCCGTAGCGATTCTTGATCGCAAGGAACGGGAAACTCGTAATCGTGTGGTTAAGTTCTACAAAGTGTTGTGGAGTAACCACGGGGAAGAAGATGCCACTTGGGAGACGGAGGATTATTTAAAAGAAGTTTACAAAACCTTCTTCGAAAATCAGTAAGCTTTCAAATCTCGGGACGAGATTTTTGTAAGGGGAGGGCTGTAACACCCCAGTGTTATGGTTGCATTGATCATGTGCATAGCATAAGCATCATCATCTACTCAAAGCATATCATGATCATCATCTATCTTGAGCCATGTCATTCTTTGCAAAAATGTGTTTTAAATTGCTTAATTAGGCTTCCTATGCTTATGTTGGAGTGAACCATGTTTGTGTTTGTGCTCTATGTCTTGGTAATTAGTTTATCCATGCTTAACTTAACCTTGGGAACAATGTTCATGTTGATCATTTCTCCAAAATAGTCACTTAAGTCATACTTACACAAATAGGCCCTAGAAACCTATTTTGCTTAAGCTTTAAAAAGTGTTTCATAAAATGTTTGTATGTCAAAACTGTCTACAGCAAAGTTGTAGCAAATTTTATATGGAACAAAAGTTGTTTTATGGCCATCTCATGAAAATGAACACAAATACCTAAAGTTGTAGAACTCGTTTGGAACTCCAACTTTGTCAACTGCATCATCCTCTAACTCGGGCTGGTTTGGGAGTTATTTGTTGCTGAAGTCGCTTTGTCAGTCGGTCATCGTGTTTTCTCAATCGGAGCCGAGCTCGCCGTCGTGGATGGTCAGAGCGCCACCTGTCCGCCAGATGTCGTCCGTACGCCGGCGATGGCCCTGCTCGTCAGCCCCCAGTGCGCGCATGACCTCCACGGCGTCGCCCCGAGCAGAGTGGACGCGTCCACTTCCGCTCTGCCTCGCCTCTCTCGCCAGAAACGCGGCCGCCGTGAGCTCCCGTCGCGAGCTTACTCCGGCGAGCTCGCGCGCGTTCCTTGCTGCGCCATTGCTCACCAAACTTCACCCAAAGCTTCGCCGTGAACCGCTCTCCATTCTCCACCCATCATCTCGCCGTGAAATCCAGCGGTGAGCCGCCATTTCCTTCTTCCCCCAAATCGGGTCGCCGTGACCTTTTTCTCCGGCGAGCTCAATGCTGGGCTCCTCAGAGCCTCTTGTCTCCTCTGGTCAGGTCGTAGAGGTAGAGTAGGTCCTTAGCGAGCGTTTGCGTCACTTGGTAGACGCTCTACCGAACTCTCCGTCGCCGGACACGATGCGCAGCGCCGCCGTGTTTCCGCTGGAGATGGGTGCTCTCCTGGCCAGCGTGTTCCACGAGGTTTCAAGCCAAGCCGCGTACCTAGGAAGCTCCGCCGTAGTCCCCTGGTGCTGTAGGCAACCCTAGGTCACGCGCTACCGGCCTGAGGGCTCCGGCGTAACGCCGAGCACCTCCGCCGAGCCGCCATCATCGACGGCGAGCCCCTTCCGGTGGCTCCGCCGTGGGGAAAAGGGGGTCAATCGAGTCGATAGAGTCTGTGGATCACGCTGATGCCCTTGGTTTGGCTGGAGACCTCGCCGTCGCGGAGAAATCGCCGGCGAGAGTCGCCTCGGCCGTGAGGGAGAAGAACCTGACAGCCGGGGTCCACTGTCCGTGTCACCTCCTTCCCTCCTTTTCTTTTATTCAAAATCTGGATTTTTGGCTTTCTTGCAAAAATCATATCTCCTGTTTCTGAGATCCAAAAATTGTGAAACCAATTTTGTGGTATTTCTTGAGACGGCTAGTTTTTAATAAAAATATAAAATAAACCATGTTTCTGGGAAAATAATTATTAAGGATTTAATCTTGTTATTCTTGGATAAATTCATATCTCTTGTTATACTGCTTAGTTTGCTCTGAAAATTTTATGGTAGTCTCTGTGTGATACTAGAGTGCTTTGATAAATATTCCATGATTTTTGGAGTGCTGCAGCTTTGTTATGTAATTTATGATTGCAATGTAGCTTGTTTCTTTAATTAAATCATATAAAATAAATGGTGTTTATGATGGTGCTCTATTTTGGTGATAAACCTGTTCCTGGTATTCCTAATATGTAAATAATCTGAAATCTGTTGTTTGACATTATATAAGTCATGTTTCTGAATTTATGAAATGAACACCTTGGCACATGTTAAATGCATATCTTTAATTTGGTATGTGCAATTGCTCTGAAATTTTGATGGTGATGCTTTGGTGCTATACTTGTACTTCTGTAATTTTTGTAGATTTTTCTGAGCACTTTGACTGGTATTTTGTAATTATGCTCTTTTCTAGAATTAATTAATAAATGCCTTGTTAAGTAAATGTTTGAGGGTTGTCATATGATGTTCTGGTAACCTTGTGATATTCTTGTGCTCATAAGCCATATGGTTGGCATGGTTTATGTTTTGGTTATGTCGTTAAATAATTAATTAAAAAGTTAAAAACTGTTTTGGACAGCAAGGGAGTAATTTAACTTTTGCTTGATGATAACTTGACTTCCTGGGAAACTTGTCTAAACCAAAGTTGTTGTAAACTTATTGAACTAGCTGTGGTTTAAAATTGAGGTCATTTGGCCTAGTAGTTTAGAAGTTATAGCTGTTCCAAGTTAGGTTCCAGGAAATGGGTACTCTCTGTTTTTCTGGGACAGAACCTGAAACTTTGTTTAAATGACTGGTTTAATCTATGAATCTTGCTGTGATGTTTTAAGATGATTTGTAGACAATTTCATAAGCTTTCCAGAATGTCTTCACTTATGTTTGTGGGATCTGCCTAGCATTAGTTATGATTTATTTACTGAGCTACTCCTGTTTTATATTGCTTGCTGTTTTAGTATCATGATAGGTTTTGGGCTAAGTTAACTTATTAACTTGTGTGAACTTGTTATAACTGTGTACTCCGTAAATGAGTGTCCAGTGAGTTACTTATGTTATCAACCATTCAATCTTTTGTATACACACCTTCTCATTCACCGAGCATGCAATAGGTGCATCGGACGTGGCAGCCTCCTTCGATCTGCAAGTGAATCCCGAAGGCCAGGAGGGCAGCCAGGAGGTGGAGGTCCAGCCAGTCGGACTCGAGGAGCCCGAAGAAGAGGTTGAGTGCCCAAACCACGAGCCCGCTTCGTTCATGAAAGGCAAGCCCCGGAGCATTCTAAGCCTCCCTTTAATTTTGGAAAGTTTAATTAATATGTTATAACTACTGATGCATTAAGTATAGGAGTTGTGATGAAACCTTTGCTGCATTTTACTCAATCCTTGTCCAGATATCTTACCACTACCTGGTTATAGAGTTAGGATCGAGTAGCAGCTTAGCCATGCTTTAAGCGGTAGAAGTCAGGTGATATCCTGTCACCTGCGCGAGATAGGGTTGTGTCGGATCACGATGGTCTATATGTGCTATCGTGGATGGAACCTGATTAATTTGACTTAAGCCGGGCGGAGTTTTGCAAGGTTGTAGTAACTCCGTCTGTGGCAGCTAAGGACCGATCGTTGTACGTCCTCTTGTCATGTTGAATGCATGCCTAACACTTAGTTGGCCGGATAACTCGTTCCGACCGCGAAGCCGAGTAGTATGACTCAGGCCGGAAGACCGGCAAGTATAAAGTGCACACTACCGGAGGAAGTGCGGTGTGCGGGGACCATTGGCGTAAGCCCAAAGGCAGGTGAGTTAAAATTCCTGACCTCCCTGGCAGAGTGGTAGCCCTGGGAGTGCGGCGCTGATCGGAGGCGCGATTCCTGAGTCGTACCAAAGGTGACCCATTGGCTCTCCGGCAGGGGATGCTTGGGTGGGTGCTAGGAATAACCCTCCAGCTGGATGGGAATTCGATTCGAATCACCGTCTCTCCCGGTCAGTGAGAACTTGACAGAGCAGCGGCAAACGTAGCATTCACTAATGAACTTGGTTCATGATAATGATGATAGCAAGATGAGCATATGATGAACTTGATATGGTTATTATTGTTTGTAATAATCAAGTGATGTGTTGCAGTACAGGTGCTAATCTAGTGATAGGCTGTTGATATATAAATATGATGCTCTTACATTGGGTTAGTCTTAAATAAGGCTTTTGGCAAAAATGTCGAGTCAACCAGCTCTACCTTTACATTTATTAGCCTTGCATGATCCTTGGTGTCTTTTATGTTTTACTAGACGGGTAAGTCTAGCTGAGTACGTCCTCGTACTCAGGGTTTATTCCCACCTGTTGCAGATGACATCTTTTATGACGGTTTCTGCAAAACCTGTCTCCATCCCGCTGGGGATGAGGACTAACTGTTGGGCTCGGTTCTCTAACAACTCATACCTGTTGCTTTTGGAAGGATGGTGTAGACTCTGGCAATAACAAAAAGTTGTGAACTGAACTTTGGAACAAGTGTGTGTAATTATTTTGCTTCCGCTACTTTGAACTTGGGTTGTAATAACTTAATGACTCCGATGTGGTGCCGCTTCGCCGACAATGAATGACTATGTAACATTCGCTGTGTTTATGTTGAACTATTACGATCTTGGTTTGTTGCGAGTTGGTTTGAAGTCCTTCGTGATTTCAATTGACTACCGGGATTATATGGGCTCAAGTTTGGAAACTTGATTGCTTTTCGATCGTTTCTATACTTGAACTCTTATAATTTGGTCGGTTCTGTGACAACAATAACTAATAAAAAGTCTTGTAACATTTTAGAAAAAAATTAAATCCTTATTTAATTTATTGTTTTCTAATAACAATCCAAAATTAAAAATTTTGGAGTGTTATACGACGTCAGCAAGATGAGAGGCGTCGGAAAGAGTGGAATCGGCATAAAGATCATTGGGATTGACCGTTATTTGTTCACTATTGGGAACGAGGTATCAAACTCCCGACTGTTGAGGATTGTCCCAAGTGTAATGGTTACCATCGGCACGATCGGTCAAATTGGAGATTCCAGCCTAATGATCGATGTTTTAATGGGCCGATTAGAGGAAGAACATCAGTTCATGATCGGCTAGGGGGCAGTCTTAAAGTAAATGAATGATTGGGTAGATGAGTTGGATACATCCCAAGGAGTCAGGAGGAATTAGAAGAAATGCCAAATGCTAGGGTTCCTGATGAAGAAATATTTTACAGAGATCCCAACATACATCATGTAGAGTCGTCTGTGGTCCATTATCAGCTAGTTTGGAAGACCAAACTTCCCCGATGGTGTCGAGAAGGTTTGACAAGGATGCAGAGGAGGAGGATGCAACGGGAACGTAGGAAGATTTGTATAAAGAAGAAAATTCTTCTAAGTCTAAAAATCGGCAGCAATCGGATCGCAAAGGGAAAGGTGTATCGGCAGATGTCAATATAGTATTCATGTTGCCGATGGAATTTCTCTTTGATCAAATAGCTTAGCTAGCACTTGACCTGATGATGGCTGTTTTTGAAAAGTCATCCGATGATGAAAGACAGCATCTCAAGGCTTTATTCGTTAAGGGCAGGGTTGATGGATAGCTAGTGTCTAAAATACTCATTGACGGAGGAGCCGCAATTAATATTATGCCCTATGTAATGTATCAGAAGCTTGGCAAAGGAGATCAAGACTTGACCAAGACTGATTTGTAGGCAATGTGTCACCAGCTAAAGGGGTTGTATGTGTTGAATTGACCATCGGCAGCAAAACTTTGTCGATGACGTTCTTTGGTTATCAATGGTAAAGGCACATACAATCTACTGTTAGGGAGGGACTGGATTCATGCAAATTGTTGTGTTCCTTCTACAATGCATCAATGCCTTGTACAGTGGGTTGGAGATAAAATTGAAGTTGTCCCTGGTGACTCTTCTTATATTATTGCTTCGGCAGAATCAGACACCTATGAGCGAACCAAGTGTGTACCAGGAGAAGCTTGGGGGAAAGATTTCCTCAGAGTCACCGATTATGAGATTCCACCGATCCAAGCAGTCGGTTCCAATGAAGAGTTCTGATGGATAGATTCGCCGATGATGGAAAGTTAGGACAAGGCTTCACGTCGACTGATGATTTGGTAGAAGTAGATATTGGTAGTGGTGTTAGACCAATGCCTACTTTTATCAGTGCTAAGTTAGATTCCAAGTTTAAGCAACAATTAACCGATTTGTTAAAAGAATATAGAGATTGTTTTGCTTGGGATTTCCTGGATTAGACCGATCAATTGTTGAACATCGGTTACCCATCAAGTCTAGATTTTGGCCACATCAGCAGCCAGCACACTGATGTAACCCAAATATCCTTCCTGATATTAAGGCCAAAATAACCAAACTAATTGAAGCTAAGTTTATTTGGCAGTGTCGGTATGCGGAGTGGATTTCCAATGTTGTTCCTGTCTACAAGAAAAATTGAAAACTTTGTGTGTGTATTGATTTCAGGAATCTCAATAAAGCTACACCGATGGATGGCTACCCGATGCCAGTTGCCGATTTGCTGGTTGATGCTACAGCTAGACATCGAATTATTAGCTTTATGGATGGCAATGCAGGATACAGTCAAATATTCATGGCTCAAGAAGATATTCTCAAAACTACATTTAGGTGTCCTGGTCATGTTGGTTTGTTTGAATGGATATTTATAACTTTTGGTTTGAAAAATGCTGGTGCTACTTATCAAAGGCCAATGAATTTCATTTTTCATAAGTTCATCGGCATGTTGGTGGAAATCTACATTGATGATGTGGTAGTTAAGTCTGGAGTTTTTACAAAACATCTAGCCGACCTATGAAAAATAGTTGAGTGCACAAGAAAGCATGGTTTGAAGATGAATCCTAATAAGTGTGCATATGGTGTATCGGCAGACCAGTTCTTAGGATTCATGGTGCATCAGAGAGGAACTATAATTAATAGGAGGTCTATTGATGCAATCAATAAAGTAGTTGCTCCGACCAATAAAACTAGACTCCAGGCTTTGATCGGCAAGATTAATTTCACCAAAAGGTTCATATTTAATTTGTCAGGCAAGATTAAAGCTTTCAGTCCTTTGCTCAAATTTTAGGCTAATCAGGAGTTTGTGTAGGGTACTGAGCAAAAGTTGACCCTAGAAGAAATTAAGAAATATTTGATGAATCCTCCAGTACTAGTTCCACCCCAACACGGAAAACCCTTTAGATTATATTTGTCGGCCGATGATACTATTATCGGTTTGGCCCTCATGCAAGAATTTGAAGGGAAAGAGCATGTGATTTATTATATAAGTAGAAGATTGGTGGATGCTGAGACAAGGTACTCAACTATTGAGAAATTATGCTTATGTCTCTATTTTTCTTGTACTAAATTGAGGCATTATTTGCTATCGGCCGAGTGTACTGTCATATGCAAAGATGATGTGGTTAAGTACATGTTGTCGATACCGATTTTGAGTGATAGAATTGGCAAATGGATTCTAGCATTATCAGAGTTTGACCTACGTTACGAATCGGCCAAGGTAGTTAAAAGGCAGGTTATGGCCGATCTTGTTACTCAACATTACAGTTCCGTGGGTTTTTTGGATTTGCTCCTTGGATGCTTTCTTTGATGGATCTACATGTGATCAAGGAGCAGGTATCGACATAGTGTGAATTTCTCCCCGAGGAAAGAAGTATGAGTTTTCCTTGCCGACTGTTGCTACATCGACAAACAATCAGGATGAGTATCAAGCTTCGGTAAAAAGGGTTGGAGTTACTAAGGGAGATTCGAGCCGATGCCGTTGAAATCTTCAGTGATTCTATGCTTCTTATAAATCAGTTGATTGGGGTTTATGAATGCTGAATTGAGTTTTTAGTTTCATATTATGAAAAATGTTTGCAATTGCTGAAAGAATTTAAGGATTTCCATCTAGAACATATTCCCCGATTACATAATGAAGAAGCCAATCGGCTAGCTCAACACGCCTCAGGATATCAGCCTATCCTAGAGGTGTTCACATCGGCAATCGGTGTCGGTGATTGGGGAACGGAAATCATCAATTACTTAAAAGATCCCTCTAAGAAAGTTGAAAGACGTATTAGATTTCAAGCCACCAAGTATGTATTCCTCGATGACGAGCTATATTATCATACTTTGGATGGAGTTCTCCTCAGGTGTCTTGGTGATGATGAACCAAAAAGTTTGATGGGTGAAATTCATGAGGGAGTATGTGGAGCACATCAATCGCATTTTAAAATGAAGTGGATGATTTGAAGAAATGAATATTATTGGCCGACTATTCTCGAAGATTGTTTCAAGTATTTCAAAGGATGCCAATGGTGTCAATAGTTTCGCAATATTCAAAGAGCACATGCATCGGCCATGAACCCTATCATTAAACCATGGCCGTTCCGAGGATGGGCTTTTGATCTAATCGGTCAAATTTATCCGCAATCGAGCAAAGGGCATAAATTTATACTTGTTGCCACTGATTATTTCATTAAGTGGGTTCAAGCAATTCCTTTGAAAAAGGTGACATCAGCCAACATGATTGATTTTGTAAAGGAACATATTGTTTACTGATTTGGTATTCCTCAGACGATTACTACCGATCAGGGTACTATGTTTACATCAGGGGAGTTTGATGAATTCGCAATCGGTTTGGGAATTAAAGTTTTAAATTCTTCTCCTTATTATGCTCAAGCTAATGGGCAGGCTGAAGCTTCTAACAAAGGGATCATTAAACTTATCAAGTGTAAGATTGAAGAAAACCCTAAAGGATGGCATACGGTGTTAAATGAAGCCTTGTGGTCCTATCCGATGGCATGTCATGGTGCAATTAAAGTGTCACCTTATCAGCTGGTATATGGGCATGATGTAGTATTACCTCTAGGCGGATATTCTCTCAGGATCAGTTAACTACCGATGATTATATTACCCTGTTGAAAGATGAATTGGAGGATTTGGCAGGTCATCGGTTGAAAGCTCTGATTAGCATTGAAGAGAATAAGAGGAGAGTGACTATATGGTATGATAAAAAGAGTAAAAGCTAAGGAGTTTACCGATGGAGACTTAGTTTGGAAATTAATTCTACCGATTGGGACAAAAAGTTCGAAGTTTTGTAAATGGTATCCTAATTGGGAAGGTCTTTATCGGATAAGTCGATCTGCTCCTAACAATGCATATATCCTAGAAACCCTCGAAGGGGTTGAATTTCACATAGCATTAAATGGAAAGTATTTAAAGAAGTACTACCCTAGTATCTAGGTCGATGCATAAAAGTTTAAGGTCCGATAACAATCCTATCGGCTGGACAAAATACTAGTGTTTGTAAGAGAACTGGTGCAACATATTGCCGATGAAGAAATTTACAAATTTAGTAGAGTCTGGATAGCTAATTCGCACGCAAGTGAATCTAGTTGGCTTCTTCTATCTCTTTGGTATCTTCATCGGCTGAGTCTTCTACTGGCTTGAGTTTCTTCTTCATTAGCAGGGCTTTACTGGCTTGGGAGTCTCTTTCTTGCTGAAGACCCTTGATCATATCGGGCAGCTGGCTCTCTTCTTGCTTAGCCTGAGTCAACGCTTCTTCAACTTGTTTGAGTTTAGCTAGCAGAGCTTCTCTTTTTGCCAATAGATGTGAAATCTTTTGCTTCAATTCAGCACCTGAAGCTTGCAAATAGCCGATGCTTTTGTGCTTGTCATCGGCAACGTGCTTTACTTGTAGCATTTCATCTTTGAGCTGGGCTTGGGTAGCTCTGTCAGCAAGGCATTGAGTGGCCTTTTGATACTGAAGCTGGCGACTCTCCAGATGGGCAGTCTGGAAAAGAACTTCTTCAACATTGGTGGGGTCCTGACCACGAAGTGTCTTGAACAAAGCTTTTGTTGGGTCAGAATCATCCACTAGTTGAGATGTATCTTGCTGCAGTAAACACAACAGATCCTCTAGCTTGGATTTGAATTCCACTGATACTACCCCAAGCGTCAGTGAAGAGCTTGCTCCTTCTCCTTCATCGTTAGAAATCTCGATGGCAAAGGAGAATAGGCTGTTGGGAGAATCATGCTCCTAAGGAAGGGAGAGAGAGTGAATCGGTTAGAAGTAAGCATGGAACTTGCAAATGCGAAGATCGGTCGAGTCAGATAGCTTACTTGTTTTAAGGCAATTTCTTGCCTCTGTCTAGAAGATGTGATCTGGATTATGTCTTGGGGAGGATTGGCTGGGTCTACTGATGGAATAACTTCAGCTACGAAATCGGTTAATGTTGAGTATAGCGAACAGTTATCAGATGAAAATTCTTGAGATATGATAGCCGATGACATACCTTGCGTATGGATAACGATAATCTGTTCGGAGGCAATGGCCGATGATGTGCCCTGATCACTTGGATGAACTGTTTGTTTGGGTGCATCGGCTGGTTCAGCTTGACTCTCTGGTGCTAGTCGAGGGGGAGAAGATGGTGCAGCCTTCTGTCACTTTGGTTGGGCCTTGGTATCTTTTGTGGCCTTGCGTTTGGCTTGGGCCTTGGTTGCTGCTGGATGGGGAGGCATCGGCGCCCAATGGTTGGATATCCTGAGTTCTTGTCGATGTATCTGTTTGTTTCTGCAAGATAAATATAAGGCATGATATTTTGCAAAGATTAAATAAGAACATAGACATATCTTTAAAGGTTCATCAAGAGTCGTAATAATACAAGAAGAATTACCGTTTAAGGCATGATGTTCCAGTGGCGGCCGATACACCCTAAAAACATAGTTTAAGTATGGGCTGAAGTCAACATAAAATAATTTACGGTTTTTACCTTGAAAGCTTGTGCTA